>NC_080377.1:16934514-17234514 GCF_014773155.1 Arachis stenosperma
ACTTGGATTAAAAGTGAAATTACCAGATTTGATTAGAGGAGTAAAAGAGAAGAACAGCGTTACTTGTTAGGCAGTAATGAGAAATATGTTGGGGTTTTGGAGATGCTTTGTCCTCTGAACTTCAACTCTTCCTTGGAATCCTCTTCTCACCAGGTTCCTTCCATGGCAAGCTCTATGTAGGGTGTCACCGTTGTCAATGGCTACTTCCCATCCTCGCAGTGAAAGCTAATGCTCACGCACTCTGTCACAGTACGGCCAATCACCGGTTGGTTCCCGCTCCTACTGGAATAGAATCCCTCTTTTGCGTCTGTCACTAACGCCCAGCAGGTTAAAGTTTGAAGCACGTCACAGCCATTCAATCCCGGAATCCTACTCGGAATACCACAGACAAGGTTTAGACTTTCCGGATTCTCATGAATGCCGCCATCTATCCGGCTTATACCACGAAGATTCTGTTGGGGAATCTAAGAGATATTCATTCAATCTGATGTAGAATGGAGGTGGTTGTCAGGCATACGTTCATGGGTTGAGGAAGGTGATGAGTGTCACGGATCATCACCTTCTTCACAGTTAAGCGCGAATAAACATCTTAGACATGAACAAGCGTGTTTGAATGGAAAACAAAGGAATTGTATTAAATCATCGAGACGCTGCAGAGCTCCTCACCCCCAACAATGGAGTTTAGAGACTCATGCCGTCACAAAGTATGTAATTCAAATCTGAAAATGTCATGAGGTACAAGATAAGTCTGTAAAAGTTGTTTAAATAGTAAACTAGTAACCTAGGTTTACAGAAAAATGAATAAACTAAGATAATTGGTGCAGAAATCCACTTCTGGGGCCCACTTGGTGTGTGCTGGGGCTGAGACTAAAGCTTTCCATGTGTAAAGGCCTTTCTTGGCGTCAAACTCCAGGTTTTGACGTGTTTTGGGCGTTCAACTCCGGATCATGACGTTTTTCTGGCGTTTAACTCCAGACAGCAGCATGTACTTGGCGTTCAACGCCAAGTTACGTCGTCTATCCTTGTGCAAAGTATGGACTATTATATATTGCTGGAAAGCCCTGGATGTCTACTTTCCAATGCCATTGAGAGCGCGCCAATTGGACTCCTGTAGCTCCAGAAAATCCATTTCGAGTGCAGGGAGGTCAGGATCCAACAGCATCAGCAGTCCTTTTTCAGCCTAAGTCAGATTTTTGCTCAGCTCCCTCAATTTCAGCCAGAAAATACCTGAAATCACAGAAAAACACACAAACTCATAGTAAAGTCCAGAAATATGATTTTTGCCTAAAAACTAATATTATTTTACTAAAAACTAACTGAAACATGCTAAAATCTACATGAAATTACCCCCAAAAAGCGTACAAAATATCCGCTCATCAATTGTCTACCATATGTGGATGTAGACATCCAAGTCCCTGGCAATGGCACCAATATTCCGGAGGTTACCTGAAATGATTATTTGGGCCTGAACGTGAGGTCCAGACTCCTTCTGAGGTGGCGTCCAACTTGTGCTGGTGCCAAGGTGTCGCCATCCTTGTTCCTCGTGAGGAGGTGGGGGTGGTACCTGCAAGAGACTCAGATACTTAAATTAGCAAGGGATTTGAATAAGTTTTTAGTAGATTGGAACTTGAATATACTTGAGGTGTGTCAGTGTATTTATAGTAGAATAGTTAACCAATTGGAGTAGTTTTACCTTTGTTGGTGGATAGCCGTTCCTTTTATCTTAGAAATTTGTTGATATCTACCTTTTAGATGAGGTAGAGATAGTATGAGATATCTAGGGAGGCAGTTACTTATTCAGATAAGTAGGGCTGGACCTCCTTGTTGTGTTCGACTTTTTATGAGGTTGGGCAAGTAGAAGAGGCAACCCTTTTTTGAATAGGCCTTTATCCTTATTTGGCCTAGCTTTATATTTTTGGGTTAAGGTATGAACAATAACTAAAATTAAATATTAAATTATGTTGATGAGTATTATTTAACTTCAATATTAACATGGTGAAACTTAAGTTGAATTGGGAAGTAATATAAATTGAGTGAGTTTGGGAATATTATAATTTTAAAATAAAATCAGTTAATTTTTATTTAAAGTAAACTATTAATATGGTATTCGACAGATTTTGCCGCTAACAAAAATAACCTCAAAAAACACACGATAAATATGCCTCCAAAAAATTACTAAATTTGATAAAAATGACTAACTGTCAATTGATCCATTTTTATTAATGAAAAAGCACTAAATTGACTAACGGAATATATGATATGGCAAATAAAAAGGATAACATACAAAGTTCAAATTACTATTTCCAAATTACTTGAAATCCTTAATTTATCCTTAATCTCACTGTTACTAAATCCCTAAGTTACCCTTCTTTCTCTTCATTCTTCTTTCTCTCATCGATGATGTAAAGATTATTGGTTTGGTTGTAGAAGAAGCGATCCCAAAAAAGATCAAATTGGAGCGATTCGCAATCACAAACAGACTTTGTTTTTGGATCAGAATGAAGAATTAAGGTACAACTTGAAACTTCTCAAAGGGGACCCTCACATTATCACGTACCTCCCTCTTGCCATGTACCATTTCCACATCCGACCCTGCAATAATATGCAATAAAAAACAGTATAATAATAATTCTCACAGTGAAGGAATCAATCACCACAATAAAAGAATTGATTCTCACTATGAAAGTATTGATTCTATGTTAAATATAATGATTGTTTGATTCAATTAGAGAAAATCGATTCCAAGGATGAAAAACCTATTCCGAGTGCTAAAGAATTGATTCCAAGGATAAAGAATCGATTCTTAGATGAACAATTCAAATTATTTATATAATGGCTTCTAATGAAGAATTTTTTGATGAAGAATCAATTCTCTCTTTGACAGAAAGTCTGCAACAGCTAGTTTTATCAAATTGGTTTTCTCCCACCTATCTTACAATATTTCTAAGATTTGGCATAGCTACAAATAAATTAAAGTCATTAAAATTATTTTTAGTAACAAAGCATAACCAAGCCCCATTCTATGTTTTCTTGTGATTATATAATAATTTTCACACATTTCAAAGAGATTCTTACAAAATTTGAGAGATATACAAGTTTTGTTCATAGAACTATATTTTTATTCATCTACTATTTTAATAGAGCTATCATTTCCTATTTCTCATATTTTGTAGGAGATCATCTTTGTAGATTGGTAAACCACTATTTTGCGATTTATTTTGTATTCAATTGAGTGGATTTTATCTATTTTTCTCACACTTAAGCATATAATTCGCATGTTTTACATTTTTCTCCCTAATTTTGTGCTATGATTGAAAACATGCTTCTTTGGCCTTAAATTTGCTAATTTTTATCCTCTCTTATTATCATTTGATGCCGTGATATGTTTGTTAAGTGTTTTCAGGATTTATAGGGCAGGAATGGCTTAGAGGAAGGAAAGGAAGCATGTAAAAGTAGAAGGAACACAAGAAAGTGACGTTTTGAGAAGCTGCCAGCGATGCGCATGCGTGGACGACGCGTATGCATGACCAGTGCATCAGGCAAGCGACGCGCACGCGTGGATGATACGTACGCGTGGCCCGAGAAAAGTTCAATCAACGCGTACGTGTGGGCAACGCATACGCGTGACAGAGCGTCACGTGCTGCAACTGTAAAAAACGCTGGAGAAGATTTCTGGGCTGCTTTTGGCCGAGTTTCAAACCCGAAAATAAAGAATAGATGCTGCAGAGTGGAGCTAGAGAGGAAGAATCAATCATTCATACTTTCATTCACACAATTTTAGGTTTAGATGTCTCTCTAGGTTTTAGCGTTTCTTCTTTCAATTTCTCATAGGTTCAGGTTCAATCTTCCTTTAATTTAGTTTTCTCTTACTTTTATTTTATTCTAGCACTTTAGTTATTTACTTCTCTCATTGATCCCTTTATTTTGCTAATCGAGTTTATGAGTTCATGTGTCACTCTCAATTTTCATTAATGCAATTTATGTTTCATGTTTCCTATTATTCAGTTGCTTTGTTATTGTTATTTTTTTGCTTTGGATAGTTTTAGATTTTGCTATGTCTTGTTAGTTTTCTATGTTTTTATGTTATGCTTTCCAAGTGTTTGATAAAATGCTTGGTTAGATTTTAAATTAGATTTTTACGTTCTTAACTTGGATTGATCGATTAGAGACTCTTGAGTTATCAAAATTCTTTTGTTGATTGGTGATTGAAAATTTCTAGTTGGCTTAAGTTGATTAGCACTTGTGGACTTAAGTTGATTTTTCTCACTTGACTTTCCTTCATTGTTACAGGTTAACTAAGTGAAAGAAAAAGGCAATTACCATCACAATTGATGATGATAATGAGGATAGGAATTCCAATTCTCAATCCTTGCTAGGACCTTTCTTAGTTGTTATTTTATTTCCTAGTTATTTACATTACTTGCCTCTTATCACAAAAAAAAACCACAAATACTTTTCCATAACCAATAATAAACTACACTTCCTTGCAGTTCCTTGAGAGACGACCCGAGGTTTAAATACTTCGGTTAATTTTATTGGGTTTGCTTAAGTGACAAACAATTTAAATATTGATTGAGGTCTATTGTCGGTTTAGAACTATACTTGCAACGTGATATTTTTGTGAAAATCTTTACCGATATTTTTACTCCGTCATAGCTTTTCTTGGCAATAAGAGTTAAATTGTGACTCTCTAAGTGGTGAAACTTTTTACAAACAAAATTCAAAGATGATACTATGAGGTATCAAAAGTGCTCGGGTTATATTTAAAGTTGGGATTGCTTGAAATTCATAAAGTCAGTGTTGCAAAGAGAAATGATACTTGAAATACAAATAGTGAACAATTTTGGGAGGTTTATCAAAAGTGGTTAATATTATAACAGTTTAACAACCACTTGCATTAAGCTTCACAGATAATGGATTAATCTTTGGCATAGCTGTAGGAGGACTAAATGTAAGTATAGAGATGTAACCAAACCAGAATGAAATCCATGTTTATAATCTCTTTATACTTATTTCTCATATATTTGTCTTTATATTTTAAAGTGACCGGAACATACAACTCCTTATACGTACTTGGAGTTTAATTGCAAGCCCTTTAAAAGTAATAGTAAGAATCTAATAGTACATCTATTTCATAGACACCTCTATTTGTAAGAATTTTATCATTGGTTTCTATATACTAAATTCAACCCCCGTCTTAAGTATCTTATGCTTATTATTCTTGCGTGGTCTAGAATTTCACAAATAAATTCTCGTTGAAAGTATAGCTTCTAAACCGACAAAGAATCCTTTCGTGCAAAAGTTTGGTTGTCACAAGTAACAAACCCCTAATAAAATTGATAACCGAAGTATTTAAACATCGGGTCATCTCTCAAGGAATTGCAAGGAGGTGTTCTTATTATTGGTTTTGAGTCATGTAATTTGGGATTTTGGGTTGAGAAATAAGAAGAGAAAATTGCAGAGAAAATAAATGATAACAATAAAAAGCCTTGACTAGGAGAAGATTAATCGGAAGTTCTATCCTTGTTGGACGTTCCCAAGATCAGTTAATAATTGATTTTTGTTTCTACTGAGTTACCCCTTATCTAATAAAGGAAATTTAAGTAAGGAGCCAACTTCTATTCACAAGTTCTAATCCTCTCCCTCGGGAAGGATTAACGTTAGTAACTAGAGTACTAGCCAACAACTTCCAATTACCAATTAATTCTTGAGTATTCCAACTCAAGGGTCTCCTCTTAATCAACTCCCAAGTCAAGTTGGGAGCTAGAATATCAACATTAATACCATCTTCCTTGTTATGAAAAAGGAATAGAAAATAGATATGATAATTGGAATAAAATTGGAAGTAATTAAATAAATAATAAAATTAAATTCATAAAAGCAATCCAATTGTAACTCTAAACAAGGATTAAGAATATGGAAGAATAAGTGACAAGTAAGGAGCAAACTAGAATGATGAAGTCCTCGGCAGAGGTAGTGACTCTGTAAATATCCAATCCAACAGCATGAAACTAGGAATCCTCAATCCTAGAGAGAGGAGTCTCCTCTCTCAAAACTACATCTAAATTATGAAAAGTGAATAATGAGAAGTGATCCCCCTGATTTCTCTACTTTGCAGCCTCTAATCTGTATTTTCTGGGCTTGAAACTGGGCCAGAAGTAGCCCAGAAATCACTGGGGGCAATTTCTGCCACGCTGATTTTTTGCAGAACGACGTGTGCGCGTGAAATGAAACGTACGCGTCACCTAGCTGTACGGCCACTATAGCAAATTATATATCATTTTGAAGCCCCGGAGGTTAGCTTTTCAACGCAACTAGAACCGCCTCATTTGAACCTTTGTAGCTCAAGTTATGACCGTTTGAGTGCGAAGAGGTCAAGGCTGACAACTTTGCTTTTCCTTCAATTTCTTGTAATCCTTCCACTTTTGCATGCTTCCTTTCCATCCCCCAAGTCATTCCTGCCCTGTAATCCCTGAAATCAGTTAACGCACATATCATGACATCGAATGGTAATAAGAGAGGATTAATATTAGCAAATATAAGGCCAAAGAAGCATGTTTTCAATCATAGTACAAAATCAGGAAGGAAAACGTAAAACATGCGAATTGTATGAATAAGTGTGAGAATAATGGATAAAATCTACTAGATTAAGTATAGGATAAACCCTAAAAATGGGGTTTCTCAGTTAGCCAAGCGAAACAAGTGCCACGGGATCATTTTAAGGAAGCAATGGATCGACTTCAAGCAACCATCCATCAGATGGAGCGAGAGGAAAGCCGAAAAGCACACAAAGCTCTCATGGCTAACGATTTTCAACTTGAGAACAAGGGACTGGAGTGTGTTGTGCAACAAGTGGAAAAGATGAAAAGTGTTGAACCACCACATCCTTATCATGATGAACTACTTTCTTATCATGAACATTTCCGCCCAAGCAATAAACCCTCATATCCATTCCAATCTCCAATAGATGACACCCTTGGTGTTCTTCTTCAAGATCAAAGAGAGATGCAAAAGGAGGTATTAGAATTCACGGCTGCCCTGACAGAGGTAGTAAGTCAATTAGCTTTCCAACGTTTGGACACTCAAGGAACTCCCATGGCTACAAGTGGAGAATCTAATGAAGAATGCAACATGAAGGAGAGATTAGGAACTTCGGTGGAAAATGAGGAATGTGACTTTGTATTGGAACAATTGGAGGAAGCCGTAATAGTTGAAGAGGAAAAAGTGGTTGAAGACTTAGGAGATGCTGAACCTCCATACGAATCTAGAGTTGTAGAGTATTCCTCCAAGAAGCTTGAATTTGATGTTGAGGAGGCTAGTGCATAACCTCCAAGGCATGTTTCCTATGAAGAATTGGATAGAATCGATCAAGAAGGAAGTTCCTTTGGTGATGATGATCATGAATCAAGCCCTCCTAGTAATGAATCTGCATCCACAAGTGAAATCCTTGAGTTTGAAGAACCTTCTCCCAATGAAATTGAAAGCAACATTGAGGTAGATTTCTCTCAACCTCATACTTATGATTTGAGTGACAGAGAAAAGTTGGATGAATTCAGTGAGAAAAAGCTTGAAAGTGAAGAATCTTTTCAAAAGGTGGAAGTCCTTTAGCAAGGTTGGACGGGAGTTGAGTATCCTTTGTCAAGATTGTTGGAGACTTCTCTACCTAGGTTGCCATCTTCTTCTTCATTTGAGTGGGTAAAACTTATCTCTATTAGCTTTATTCTCCGACTTGAGTATGGGATGCTTGAAATAGATGGCCAACTTAGGAGGTTTTGTGGCATTAAGCGTAAGAGAAGGATGTTTAGTGGTTGGAGTTGCAAATCAAGGCTCATCAAGGTTGAGATTTCAAGAGCTAAATGCAAGGGTTGGACTAGTGATCATTTGGTTGGATCTAGGAGAAAAGTTTGGTACTTCATTGGGAATTCGACTTGCTTGCCACCTGGTTGGAACAAAGATGATCCACTTAAAGACGGGTGTAGAAACAAGATTTGGAATTCCGGCATACAAGAGGATCAATTTTGGGAGCTCAAAGCTTGTGAAGAATTTCATCAAGGCTTGGTGAATTCACTTGGAAATGTTGGAGCTTATTGGAAGTCCAAGCGTTGGTGGAAGTTTCAAGATGAGTTCAAGCACAAGTCACCATGACAAGAAGTTCACCAAATATCCAACTTAAGGACTTTAACTAAAAGTGCTAGGTGGGAGACACCCTACCATGGTAAATTCTTCCTATTTTATCTTTTATTTATATTGGTCATAAGTTGAATTTTCAATTTTAGTTAGATTTATTTATTTTCAGTTGTGGTTTTACTTATTTAATAAAGTATGGCTTTACTTTGGTAGCTTGTTAGTTTATTTAAAAAAAAAAAGAATTGTCCCACGCGTGCGTGTGGCCGACGCGCACGCGTCATATTGGATTTTGCTCTCTGGTACATTCTTCCCGAGAGTTGAGCTAGAACTGTGCGGGTGGCGTGCCTGGCGCACAACCCACCCCACGCGTACGCATGACTGATGCATACGCGTCATCTTGTCTTTTCTGCTTTTCACGCGTATGTGTAACTGACGCGTACATGTCATATCCTCATTATGCAACCCACGCGTACGCGTGGCTGATGATTACGCGTCGCGTCTTCTTTTCCATTTCTATCTGCTTTCTTCTCTTCTTTCTCCTTTTTTCCTTTTCCTTTCTTACTTTCTTCTTCTTCTTTATTTCTTTAACTTCTCATCCTTATTCTCTTTCATTCTCATTTACTTATTGCATTTTCATACTTCCATTCATTGCATTTTGACTTTGTGCATATTTTTATTTTCTTTCCTAAGTTTACTATTTTTTCATTGGTGTTGTTGAATTTTCTTACTCAACTGTTGCATATTTCTTGCATTATTTTGGTACTTAGTGACTTGTTTTACATTGTTGGGTGCTATTATTTATAGGTCAATGCTAATCTTTTATGACACTTGCATTCCTTTTGCATTGATAAGAACTTATATTGTCTTTCATGACCCACTTTCTCTCCCTCATTGTTGTAATTCTTGTACTATTGATATGCCATTTGCCTATATTGTTTTCTCAATTGCATGTTGTAGCTATCATGTAGTTGAGAACCTCATTATTATTTAGCATTAGCCCACTCATATTTTATTTGTTTGCATATATTTGTTTGTGGGTTATTCTTCTTCCTTTTTCTATTCTTTCAGGATGGCCACCAAGAAGGAAACCAGAAGACTTCTAAATGAGGCAAACCACAAGTCGCTCTGTACAATCTTTTGAAAGAACTCCGCAGTTGTAGCAACCCATCCACTTGCACATATTTTTATGCAACGAGGACAGTGCAATCTTTAAGTGTGGAAAGGTCGATACCAACTTCCGTGGGTAACTACTTCCTTTTCCAACACCAATGTTTAATTTTCTTTGTTAGATTAGTTGTTGCATTGCATAATAGATTGTATGTGTAGTTAGTTGCTTGCATTTATGTCTTACTTGGTTGAAGTGATGAATTCTTTTTCAAGAAACTATTTTAGAGTATTTCACTAAATTGAATTAAAATTTTTGTTAAACTTGCTTGAAGAAATTTATTTTGGAACATAATTTTAGAGCTTGAACACACAAACCCAGTGAGATTTTTGAACCTATTTGATTGGTTGTATTTTATCAACCAATATTTTGTTTTAGTGTGTTGTTCTCTCTAAAATTGTGATCTTTGTCTTGTTTGATTCTATATTTTCATTGTTTGATGTATGCATGCACTTATATGATTGAGGCCTTTTGTTTCACTATAGCTCATATACCCATATGGCCTTACCCTTTTTATTATCCCTTATAACCCAATGTTGAGCCTACTTTACCCCATTTATTCTTTACTTTAGCTCATCACTAACTTTAAGCGGAAAAAAATAATTTCCTTAATTTGAATCCTTGGTTATCTTTGACTAGTGAAAGTATTCATGAATTAAATGTGGGGAAATTGGGTTTGGAAGTATTTGGTTTGGGAATTGAGTATGTTAAACTTTTTTGTGAAAATGTGCAAAAAAAAATAGTTGAGCACATATTATTGCATTCAATACTTTAATTATATGCATTGAAAAGAATAAAAAAAGAAAAAAAAAAGAAAAAAAGAAAAGAAAAAGAGCAAATAATAAAAGGGGACAAAATGCCCCAAAGTAAATGGTGATAGCAATGCATATGTAATGTACTCAAAATTCGAATGCATGAATATGTAGTAAACATAGTTAATGGGCAATTAGATTTTGTATTTTGATTACATGGATTGTCTTAAGTTAGGTGGAAAGTTTAGGTTAATCAAGGATTCAAATTTTAGTCCACTTGACCAAATACAATCCTATCTTTACCCTAACCCATTACAACCCTTAAAAGACCTCTTAATATGTGTATTTGTGCATTAAATTTTGTTGATTGGTAGAAGAAAAGCAAGTCTTAAAAAGAAATTTTAGTAGAGAATTGAAAGAATCGAACCCTAAACACTTGAGTGATTAGAGTGTATACACTTCCAGTGAGGGTTCGATGCTCGATTCTTTGTTCCCGGCTTTCATAAGCTTTCTTCTTGCAAGTTTACTTGTACTTTATTTTGAGATTTAAATTAGTGGAATCTAGTTATGTTTGTTCATCAAGAATTTGATTTACTTTTAACCAAGAAGGTAAAAGTATTTTGCATTTAGTTGCATTCATATAGATAGGTTACATTTCATAAATTCTACCATTCTTCTTCAGCTCCTTTATAGTTTCTCTTGAGCTTAGCATAAGGACATGCTAATGTTTACGTGTGGAAAGATTGATAAACCACTATTTTTCAGTTTATTTTGTATTGAATTGAGTGGATTTTATCCATTTTTCTCACACTTATGCATATAATTCGCAAGTTTTACAATTTTCTTCCTAATTTTGTGATATGATTGAAAACATGCTTCTTTGGCCTTAAATTTGCTAATTTTAATCCTCTTTTATTACCATTCGATGCCGTGATATGTTTGTTAAGAGTTTTCAGGTTTATAGGGTAGGAATGGCTTAGAGGATGGAAAAAAAGTATGCAAAAGTGGAAGGAACACAAAAAGTGAAGTTTTGAGAAGCTGGAAGTGACGCGCATACGTGGACAACGCGTACGTGTGACCAGTGCATCAGGCAAGCGACGCGCACGCGTGGATGACGCGTACGCATGGATGACGCATACGCATGGCCCGAGAAAAGTTCAATCGACGCGTACGCGTGGGCGACGTGTACGCGTGACGGAGCGTCACGTGCTGCAATTGCAGAAAATGCTGGGGGTAATTTCTGGGCTGCTTTTGGCCCAGTTTCAAACTCGAAAATAAAGAATAGAGGCTGCAGAGTGGAGCTAGAGAGGGAGAATCAAATATTCATACTTTTATTCACACAATTTTAGGTTTAGATGTAGTTTTCTCCTCTCTCTAGATTTTAGGGTTTCTTCTTTCAATTTCTCCTTAGGTTCAGGTTCAGTCTTTCTTTATTTAGTTTTCTCTTAATTTTATTTTGTTCTAGCACTTTAGTTATTTACTTCTCTCATTGATCCCTTTATTTTGCTAATCTAGTTTATGAGTTCATGTGTTACTCTCAATTTTCATTAATGCAATTTATGTTTCATGTTTTCTATTGTTCAATTGCTTTCTTATTCTTATTTATTTGCTTGGGTTAGTTTTAGATTTTGCTATGTCTTGTTAGTTTTCTATGTTTTTATGTTATGCCTTCCAAGTGTTTGATAAAATGCTTGGTTGGATTTTAAATTAGATTTTTATGTTCTTAACTTGGATTGATCGATTAGAGACTCTTGAGTTATCAAAATTCTTTTGTTGATTGGTGATTGAAAATTTCTAGTTGGCTTAAGTTGATTAGCACTTGTGAACTTAAGTTGATTTTGCTCACTTGACTTTCCTTCATTGTTACAGGTTAACTATGTGAAAGAAAAAGGCAATTACCATCACAATTAATGATGATAATGAGGATAGGAATTCCAATTCTCAATCTTTGCTAGGACCTTTCTTAGTTGTTATTTTATTTCCTAGTTATTTATATTACTTGCCTCTTATCACAAAAAAAAAACCACAAAAATACTTTTCCATAACCAATAATAAACTACACTTTCCTGCAGTTCCTTGAGAGACAATCCGAGGTTTAAATACTTCGGTTAATTTTATTGGGTTTGCTTAAGTGACAAACAATTTAAATATTGATTGAGATCTATTGTCGGTTTAGAACTATACTTGCAACGTGATATTTTTGTGAAAATTTTTACCGACGTTTTTACTCCGTCATAGCTTTTCTTGGCAATGAGAGTTAAATTGTGACTCTCTAAGTGGTGAAACTTTTTACAAACAAAATTCAAATATGATACTATGAGGTATCAAAAGTGCTCGGGTTATATTTAAAGTTGGGATTGCTTGAAATTCATAGAGTCAGTGTTGTAAAGAGCAATGATACTTGAAATACAAATAGTGAACAATTTTGGGAGGTTTATCAAAAGTGGTTAATATTATAACAGTTTAACAACCACTTGCATTAAGCTTCACATATAGTGGATTAATCTTTGGCATAGTTGTGGGAGGACTAGATGTAAGTATAGAGATGTAACCAAACCAGAATGAAATCCATGTTTGCAATCTCTTTATACTTATTTCTCATATATTTGTCTTTATATTTTAAAGTTACCGGAACATACAACTCCTTATACGTACTTGGAGTTTAATTGCAATCCCTTTAAAAGTAATAGTAAGAATCTAATAGTACATCTATTTCATAGACACCTCTATTTGTAAGAATTTTATCATTGGTTTCTATATACTGAATTCAACCCCCGTCTTAAGTATCTTGTGCTTATTGTCTAACATAAAATTTTCAAAAAACAAATCCAACCTCTTTTAAAACAACAGAATTGTAAACTCTAATAAATTCACAACATTATCAATAACTTGTCCACATTATACCCTCAACCTAATTCCTTAAAAACGAGTCACAAATAATAGATTTTAAAAAGAAATATATAACAAGGAACCTTATATCTCAAACCTACTACATCGCAAGCTTTTTTCTATTCTAGCATTGTCTCAAACAATTTTGCTATAGTCCTAGTTTCTTTCTCTCCAATATTGATAATCGTCGTTGCCTTTTATTTTCAATGTATGATCCATGAATATGCACTTCCTTCACTACACGACCCCTAGATACACTACCCCTCCTCCAACCATGACCCATCGATTCGAGATCTCCTTTAGAGCACGAGCCATGAAAGGCCATTCCCATACATCTCCTTCCCTTGCCTCAGAGTGGTCTTCTCTAAATGAGCAACTAAAGGTAGCAAAGATGTAGCATGAGAAAGGGAGTTGAATCATAATAAAACATTTTTTTTCATGAAGTGAACTATGAATGATTATCAAGTCTTTGGACTTATACGCAATGAGATATGTTATAATAGAGTTCAAGATATCATTTTTGCTAGTTGATTTAAAACAACTTTCAAGGTTTAGAATAAAACGTTCGTTATTAGCTTAGATAGAGTTGTTTTAAATAATAAACTTAAATATTCTCAACAAAGCTTATAAAACACTTCAAATTTATGAGATAGATTCTAAAGTCTTTGGAAGACTCCAGATGATGATAGACAAGATTCTAAAGCATCTATAGAACTTAAAATAAAAACAGAGATGAACCTCTTAAATTAAGTAAGTAATATCCATGAAATTCAAAGAGTTAAGAATTCAGATTATGTACACAGTGATATATACTAGTTTTGATAAAATACCCACATTCAATCCTCAAAAAAACTTGAGAGTGCTATTATTAAAATAAATATACAAAGAATATTAATTTCTCAAGCAATCTCAAGTCTATGAAGTATCTCAGATTGAATATTTCACCAACTTAAGAACTTTAGATATTCTCTTAACTTTCGTATGCAAGACTCAGACTCACTCCTCACCAATTTAAGAACCTTATATATTATTGCCTCAAGCCCTATCAAGCTAAGAAGTGACTTAAATCCGATGCCCCACTAATCTAAAATACTTAAATATTCTCCTAACATTGTCGGACAAGATTCAAATTAGATTGCAGCCTAACCTAAGAACGTTAGATATTCTTTTCTCAAGTTTTCTTAGGGCAAGCAAGTCTAGTCTCAAAGTGGATGCCTCATCAATCTAAGAACTTTAGTAATTTTCTATGCTTCTTAGGAAAGATTATTATTAGAGCACAACCTAACCTAAAAACGTTAAATATTCTTTTCTTAAGTTTTTTTAGGAATAGATATCACTATTGGATCAAGTTCTAATGAAAACTGTTAAATACAAAGACTCAAAAGGTTATACAAGGAGTTCAAAAATGTTCAAACTTAATAACTTAAATTGAGAACTCATCTTGGTTTTGAGATAGTTTAAAGATGTTATCTAAGAAACCAAACATATCTTAGATATACAAAAGAACTACTGGGTATAAGAACACACATAATATATAAGAGTACTGAAGAATTTGCATACTCAACATTTTTATATTAAGGATCCTATTCTGCTTCTAAGATATAGCCTAGTGATGCTTACTAATTAATATAAGGCTTTTCCATAACACATGAATATAATTTAAACTCATATGTGCAATAAAATCTGGATTATAAAATATGTTCTCTTGTTCTCCATAAGTGAGTAACTTATGAGGTGAAGATGTGGAGAGACTTTGAAACCAAATATTTCAATATATTAGATCTTCTCAAATCTTCATCTTTTTGAGAAGGTTCTATGGTTTTGTTTAAATAGTCTTGGAGTTACAAAATAGTCGTTGGAAACCCTTTCTAGTCGACTAAAACCCTAAAGTGGTCCCTGAGATTGGGAGAGTTACCCATAATCATCCTTGACTTTCAAAATTCCCTAAAAGTATCCCTCACATTCAGCTCCAGGACCCATAGTTGTCCTGCAACCCTTTTCGGCGCACAGTCAGCAAACAAAGTAATGATCTGGCACCTCCCATGCCATGCTGGAGCCAAGTGAAACGACACAGTATCGATTTGGCACCCAATGAAAAAGTATACGACATCGCTCATGCATTGGAGCCCTTGAAAATGGTTTGCCTTCACCATATTTGTTTGAACACTCTCACACTTCGTCTCCTCTCCTCCACACTCAGTCTTCGTCTTCCCATTCTCTCATCAATGGCACCGAGTTAGCTTTGTCTTCCCCGTTTCCTCCACTATCACACTTCGTTTGAAGAGTTTGGTATTCCTTTGGAGGCAAGTAGTTTCTCTGTCTCCTGCGTCGTTGAAGGTATGTGTTGGTTGAAATAATTTTCAAATTTATTTCCTTAATCAATATATGATGAAGGTATATCATAGCGCTGTTAGCATGTTGGGTTGTCCTAGAGTTTTATGACTGCATTACCTTAAAGGATTGTATTTAAGGATTTTTGCTAGGGCAAAGGGTTTGGTGTGTATATGATCTGTTTTTTGGCAATAAAATAGAGATTTTTTTTAATATTGGGTTAATGCATGGTAGTGACTGTGATATTAATTTATAGGTTTTTAATATGATGTTGAAGTCCTCTGTTATGATTGTGTGTAATTTAATGGTTTTGAGTTGTTGGTGCAGATGGATGTTTTATTGGATATAATGTTTCATCATAGAGGAAACTTTGAGAAAAATGATGAAGGAAAATTGAGGTATACCCAAGATAACCTAACTTGCCTAGGTGATCTGGAAGAGGATACCTTGGACATTTTCTTTATAAGGAATTATTACAAGGAGTTAGGCTATGACAAGATCCTTCATTGTTGGTGGCTAGTCCCCGGGAGGACGTTAGAAACTGGATTAAGGAATCTAAACAGTGACGACGAGCTTAGGGAGATGTGTTTCCTTGCTTACAAGAATAATGGATTGGTGGATGTGTATTTTGAGCAGGGGGTATCATCTCCAGATTATTTACAAGATCAAGAGAAAAAGGTAGGCATGGATAATACAGGAGTGGATGTTGCAGAAGAAGAAGGTGCTACGGTCACTCCTATGGACAAAACGAGGAACTCCAGTAATTAATCCCCCCAAAACAATCCAACGCCTGTCAACACCATTGACATTCTGAAGCCTTCTATCAATCCAATACCTCCTACTAATCTAACACCTCCAACTAAACCAGAATCTCTCACGAATCCAAAACCTCCAAGTCAGGAGAAGCCTCTTACCAATCCAAATGATCAATCTTAGGCAAAGCTTATTAATAATTAAAAGCCAAAACCTCCCACTAATTCAAACCCGAAGCCTCCTACTAATCAAAAGACAAAACCTCCTACTAATTCAAAGTCGAAGGCTCCTACCAAGCCTATTATCCCTAAAAGTGTGTCAATAGCAACACCTAACTCCACACCCAAATCCACCCTCAAGAAGAAAACGACAACAACCACCTATAATTTTAGGCCTTGTACGAGGAGTGTTGCTAAGGGAAAGGCAGTGATGCAAGCACGACAGGAGGGAGGTGATGCACTATCCTCTGATTCATATGATAGTGACGAAGATAGTTTGTATCAGCCAAGGATCGAAGATAGTTCTTCTGATGATGATGATTATGATAATGATATTTGTAAGGCTAAGACGTTTAAAAAAATATCAGATTTAAACATGCTCCTACTGTTGTGTTTGCTAAGGATAAAGACCAAGTTACTATTGAGGATGATGCATTTGTTAAGGAGGCCTCAGATGGGGATGTGGACCTATGCTTTGTGGGAGGAACAGGGGATGGACACAGATGAGGCAAAAGGTGGCCACAAGAAATCCAAACCCACTTCCACCAAGGACAACACAAACCTGAAGAGGTAGCTTGCACCATTCACATGTAGCTACTATGAGGAGAAGGGCCACACAAAGAGGGGTAGTAAAGAGAAGAAATTAGCAGATGCTGCTGCTAAGAATACAGGTGGAGCTAAAGCTAATGTTGTTGAAGATGGTCCGAATGCTGCTAAACCTGACCCCAATGCTGAACATGATCCGAATGCTGCTGATGACACCAATCTTGGTAAACATGCTCCAGCTGACTCTACAAACACTAATGTCCAACCAGTTGAAGTTGAGCTTTCTCAACCAATTTACTCTGTACCAGAGGAGTTGCAGCAGGTAATCAATTTATTTTTCATCTAATGACAACTTGTAAACTGTTTAGTGTTATGTAATTATAAGCGCATCCTCTGATATACTACAATTCTTGTAGGCTGCTGAAGTATGTACCATCACTAAGTCAAGACTGGATAAGCTACCACCAAAGAGAAAATCATCTAACTCGCCAACTTCTGCCCATGCGCCAGTTAATCCCATGCAAGGTGCTAGCTCCAAAACAGCTGCAAGACTTGGCAGTATCCTCAAGTTCATTCTCACTCCGGGATTCAAGGCACCTAGGAAGAAAAATTGAAGACTTTTGTATAACATGCTAATTGTGTTGGGAGTTATTTTGTATAAGACAATTTGCAAGTAATTTTGTATAACATGCTTGTTCGGTTAGGTTTACTTTGTATTTATGACTACTTTGTTACCAGACATATGGTTATGTTTATTTTGTTAGTAGCACCTTGCTTATGGCTTTGTAAGACAGTCAAAACTTATGACTCATGACTTTGTTGATTTAAAATGATTAATGTATTTTGCTATTGCTATATTTTGCTATTGCTATATATCCAGATTACCTTTAGTGGTATAAAAACAGTTAATATCTCCAAAAGGTTGGCTAACAAAGTTAGATGTTGATCAACTTTTTTTCATTCATGCAAATATTACACATTATGATCTCAATCGCATCATTACTCAACATGAAGTTCAAAGTTTGCAAAATACCACTAGTAAGAACAACAGCATTACAGAAACAACTAGAAACAATAATTTGATCATAAACTTTTGACTCCTAACATCAAATTCTAATTTTTCCAGCCTTCAACCTTCTATCATCTTCTGGTCATCATTGTAGTTAACACTTTCGAATTTTGCAAGCACAGCCTCTTACCCAACATCTGCCCAAACAAACCACACCATCTTTTGCCAATTGTCTGCAATCAACGAATGTTTCAATAACCAAATTAGAAGTTGGGGAACGAATGAAAAATCAGGAAAAACCAATAATTACAGCTAACATTATAATTTGGGCACCCAAACAAAGGGCTTATTTGGGTTGGAATTTGTCCCAGACCACTGGAGTAGAGGTGGGCAGCCGCAACCACACCATTCTAGTACACGCATAACCCTGCTACGATTTTGGGTCTTCGCCCTGTATCCATTGCTTGTTGAACGTATAGAGCTCCCACTGGCTTGCATTTTACCTCCAAATATTGCTTCAGAGCATCAATGGAATCTCTGTTAAATCACAATGGTGGACCACGGGACGAAGGAGAAGGGAGAAGAGATACTACATATAATAATCATTCTTAGCTTTTAGAATTTTAATGGGAACAGGACCACATTGGGTAGAAAATTAAGATTTGCCATGTCAGCTAGCCGTTGCTGGCTCCAGCATGGCATGGGAGGTGCCAGATCATTACTCTGTTTCCTGACTGTGTGCCGGAAAAGGTCGCAAGGCAACTATGGGTCTCAGAGCTGAATGTGCGGGATACTGTTAGGAAATTTTGAAAGTCAAGGTCGATTATGAGTAACTCGCCCAATCTTAGGGACTACTTTGGAGTTTTAGTCCTTTCTAGTTGCTATCCTCATATTTCTTCAGTGTTAATGAAGGACATTATACTTCTTGCTTTTGTCAGTGACTTTTGCCATATATGGAAGCTTCATAGAGTACTTGCTGCAGATGAGAGAAGAAGCTTCCTTAAATGGTTTGACTTGGTGATCACATTTAAATTTAAAAGTAGAGAGCCAAATGTACATGTATTAGCTTTCTAAGATAAATATATATATATAGCAGTTTTGTATTTTAAAATTGAACAATGTGCTTTTAAAGAGTGATATGTTGCTTCTCAGGTAGCTTACTTATTTTTGAAGTAGTCTTGTTTGTGCAGCTTAGCTTTTGAGGTTATATTCTTTATTATTTGAACTTTTCAAATTCAAAAGACATCTAATTTATTTATATTACTTGAGAAAAAAGTTACTGAATATATTTTACACTTGAGCAAATTAGATAGTACATTACAAAATTATTAAATTATATTTTGATTTGTTAATCTTAAATATTTAGTCTGAAATATTATGGAGCTAACAGTAACCTAACTTAAACTTAGTGTCGTCTAACACCTCAAAATTTATCACTTTATTACCATCATGTCCTCGCTATTGCCTCATTTATGTCACCTTAATGTCATCCCCGAATTAGTCTCATGGTGCCAAAATTAGGACTTGCACAACTTAATCGGCAAGTGCATCGGGTCATCCAAGTAATACCTCAAATAAGTGAGTGTCGATCCCATGAGGATTGTTAGACTGAGAAAGCAATAGTCATCCTATTGGACTTAGTCAGGCATACAGTAAAAGGAGTTGTGTTGTTGTAAACGCATAAAGAAAGCAATTAAAGGGTCTGGTGTAAACAATGATGAGAAAACAGTTAAGGTCTTGGAGATGTTTACTTTTCCAGATTAAAATGTCTTACCAACTATTTTAATAATGAATTATTAATTATATGGAAAACCATAAGTGACTAAACCCTGGCCTAATCTCTTAGTGATTTAATCTCCTCTAATCCTCATCAAATGCCATTCTCGTGGTCACTCAATTCAGATCAGAAGGTGAAGTTCAGAAAACTAGTTTAACATCACAAAAACCCTAATTACCCAAAGCTAACAGGATCATATTTCACATATCCCAATTAGTTCATGTAATTATCAATTTAGGAGGAGTATTTTCAAGCTGTAGTTCAAGTGAGATAACCCTCTCGAGAATCACAATAACTCATGTAGAAAAGGGTCAAACTCTCGTTCCACCCAGTTCATAAGATTAAGAACGAAATCAACACCTTAGAATTGAATCAAACATAAATCAAAATAGAAGAATAATAATCTTAATCCATAGAACTAAATAAAGCTCCTAACCTTAACCAGGAGGTTTAGTTGCTCATAATTTACAGAGAAAACAGGGTTCTGAAAGTGCCGAAGGAAGAAGGTCCTAAACCTAATTAATCTTTTTCCTTAAATACTAACCTAATAATAAATGCTAAACCTAAAAGATATTATTTGTAAATAAAAATTACAAAAAAATAAATTAAAACTAAGAAGTGCTAAATCCACTTGGAGGCCCAAAGAGGTGTGAAATGGACTGTTGCTGGCATTCAACTTCAAGAATGGGTATTAAAAGCCAAGGAGAAAAGTATAATGTTGCTGGCTTGTGTCCCCTGCTGGCACCAAACGCCAGGTGGGCGTTCAGCGACTAGGGAGGGTGCTGCCAATATTTTTCTTTCTTGCTCTAGGCTTTTCCAAACTGCTTCAAATTTCACCTAAAACCATAAAAACACAAGAAAAACTCAAAGTAGCATCCAAAGATTATTTTTGCACTAAAATAAAGTAAAAGTAACTAAAATCTAGCTAAAAACAATATAAAAATAACTAGAAAAAGGGTATAAGATGCTCACGCATCACTTCATCTCAGTGAAGTTGCCACAATAGCGTCACCTTATTGTTTTTGCAAGTTCTAATGTTCTCATGATGCAACAACCATGTACAAAAAGGTTTATGAGTGTGGAGCAGTAAAATGGTTTCGTAAAATATTTTAAATTTTTTCTTTTGAAATTATTTTTTATTTTAGGTATCTAATTCTTGAAAGGAAAAACAATAACTATGTATAATAATAAATTTTAAAAAATTCAAATCAAAATATATTATTGATTTATTTATTTCAAGCGATAAGTGTTAGGGAGAAAAGTAGAAAAATCAAATAGAAAAAACTCTTTTTCAAATAAATGGAAGGTCAAAATTGGTTTTTACTTGTAAATATTTGCATATGCATTATATATTTCTACATATTATTTGAGCATAATTGGTTTCGTTTACTTCATTGTTGAAAGTTGAAACAAAACAACAGTCTAAACTAAAAACATAGGGAAAGGGATAAATAGTTCTCTGAACTTTTTATTTGTAGACATTTTACTCCCTCAAGATTGAAAAATACAAAACGATCCCTGACCATTCAAAACGCCTGACATATGGGTCCTTCCATTCAATCTTCTCTCTAATGTCAAATGGACAAGGCTAATGTGGCGCCCATGTGTCCATTACGGAGTGATGTATCCGTTACGGTGTCAATGTGTCATGTACACAGAACGTTGGAGGACAACTAGGTCCTTGTGCTCCCAAAATGACGACATTCTTGGACGTGCCCTAACTCTTCAAATTGGTTCCAGACGCTATTACAACTGTATAGTTAGGGATTTTTGTGTTTAAGGCTTTGTTCTATGGCCAATGAAGGAGGCCTCTCAAGCACGCAACAAGTTTGATTGCCGTCTAACATTCGTTGCATGGAAGGTGGAGATGAGATGGATGGCGTTGCTCCGATGTGCAAATGTGCTATATTGCACAAGTCCAGAATGCCAACTAACCCCAACCGGTTATTTTTTGGGTGCCCCTTCTTCATGGTAACATGGTTCTGTGAAGGTCAAAGCAGGTTTATGTATTTAATTGAATTTTGATTTCCTTTTTAATCTTGCAGTTGAAAAATCCATCCCACTGCAAGTTCTTTGTTTGGTTTGATGATCATGTTGCAAAAATAGGGGTACAGAAAAGTCAATTTGTGACAATGAGATTAACAACATGGAGCAATATGTAAAATCCGGTTAATTAACGGCTAATTAACCCATAAATGAGAATTTATTCTAGAAAGCCCAAAATGTGATTTTTATGGCTAAATGTGATAGAGGAGATTGAGACGAGAATTTCGGTACCAATTTTATAGAATTCGGACCAAGATTGGACCGAACGGGCTAAACCGGGCCAACCGGATCCAAAGTGGGCCCTTGGCCCAACATAACTAAACCAAAACCCTAGTTTTCAGCACTCTCTCTCCTCATTAGACATACACACACGCTGAAAAAGAGAAGAATAGGGGAAGAACACTCTCTCAAACTTCTATCTCTCACTTGATCTTCAAACCACCATAACTTTTGATCTAGAGCTCCGATTGCCGCACCATTTATGGCCATGCGTTCTCCGCGGAGAGCTCTACAAAACCCATACAATCAATCTTGAGGTAAGCCACGTTTTGCTCTTCGAATTTCCAGTCTTATTTTCGAGTTTCATGAGCAAAAATGTTGAGATTTTGGGCTCTTTGATGTTATAGGACCCAACTCTCTTGAAAAAGAAGGTTAATCTTGTCTCCTTGGACCTTGGGTATGGTAAGATTCTCAACCCTAGTGTATCTTGTGGTTCTATGATGTTTGGGTATTGAGATGTTGTGTATGGGTATGATGATTGTGGCTTAGGTTGTGTATGTGTGAATACTAGAACTTGATTGGTGATTTTGGAAAGCTTAAAAAGGGATTTGGTGGTGAAGAATCTGTTCTTGGAGGTGTTGAGGCCTTGAGAGCTTGAGAAAAAGTGGTTTGGAAGTGCTCCAGTTGAGCTTGGGAAATCGGCTAAAGTATGGTTTCGGTTTCTCGTATCTAATATGTAATGTGGTAGGAAATACTTAGGCTAGAGGCCCTAAAATAGGCATTGAATTATTGATGTTGTTGAATGGTTGAAATATATGATGTGGTCATATATGTAATGATGATTATTGATGCCTTGATGGTATGATGTATGAGAAATATGCATGTTGTGATATATGCTTGATGATTGATTATGATTGAATTGTGGGTGGAGCCATATTGATGGTGAGTATGATATTGATTGTGTGCAATGATGATTTATTGGAATTGGTGTTGTTGAAAATTGGCATGAGAAAGAGTATATGATATGTCAATATGTTTGAGTTTGAGCCACTTGGGTAAAGTGGGTTAAAATGATGAGATAGTGATGTTGGTAAATTGTAGTAAAGTGTCAATGTGTGAGTTGAGGAGGCTTGATGTGGAATTTGATATATTTTGATTGATTTCAAAGAAAAGGGATGAAATTGGCATGTTTTTATTGATTTTGAAAAGAGTTGGAAATGGCTTATTTTGAAAATGACACTTGGTGGTTTTGTATGAAAAACATGATTTTTGGACATACTTTGACGAGACATAACTTGGACTACGCATCTCTGTTTTGTGCCAAATCTGTTTAGAAATGAAATTGGATCCGGGATGTCCATGCCGTTCGAAGAACGGGTGAGAAACGATTTAAAATGAGGAAGTTATGTCCGTCGGAAGATTGGGGGTTGAATCTGTGAATTCTGCAGTTTTTAACTTAGAAAATTTTTAGCAGAATGACCCCTCGCGCGTAGGCGCACTTGGCGCGTACACGTCGTTCTTCTCGAAAATGCCATCCACGCGTGCGCGTGATGTGCGGGGTGCACCGAATGTGCTGCACCCAATGTCCAGCCATTTTCCAGAGAATTGTGCCAGAACTGTGCCAGTTTTGTGCCTGGGGCACGAGAGCACCCACGCGTACGCGTGGTTGACGCGTGCGCGTCGATTGGCTAATTTTCAATCCACGCGTTAGCGTGCTTGACGCATACGCGTTGATGAGTTTTGTGGCCTTCTACGCGTGCGCATGGAGTGCGCGTACGCATGGTCCTGTTTTCCTCCCAAAGTTGATTTTTGAGTTCTAAAAGCCAAATCTCATACTTCTAAGCCTCCGATCTCACCATTTATGTCTTAAATCATTATGATTTGCCTAGCTATTAGAAAAGGAGCTAGGGGATGTGGTAACTTGCGAGTGAAGCAAGGGAAAAATGAATGATCAATGAGGATTAAAGATGATTATGTGAGAGGCGGAGGATGGTGGTGGAAGTGCTTGTTATGCCATGGGCCGAAAGGCCGTAATTGTTAATGAAACGGCTGGTTATGGATTTAACCGTGAGCCAGGTGGCTGGTTATGGATTTAACCGTGAGCCAGATGGCTGGATTATTGCCGTGTTACAGCGGAGCCATGATTATGGCTAAGAATAAATGCATATATATGTTGTTGAATGAATTGTGAATGTTGCACTTCCATTATCGGAGATGAGAGTTTCCTTGGGAGGAAGCAGTGGCTAGCCACCACGTGCTCCAGGTTGAGACTTGAAGCTCTTTTGACCCTATGTCGTCAGGGTGGCCGGGCACTGTGAAAGCCCCGGATGAGCTCACCCCCATAAATATTCACCACTGACGGTGATGGATATGGATCATGATTGTGATCAAGTTTATATTGAGTATAACTCGAGTTGGGGAGACACAACAGAGGGACAGTCCAATGGTTAGCTACCAGGACTTGTCGGGTTGGCTCTATAACCGACATATGATATCATCAGCCACTAGGGACAGGCATTCATCATATGCATACTATATGAATTGTTTGAGATTGCCTATTTGACTGCATATTACTTGCTAATTGTCTAAATGCCTTATTTGTTCCTATTTGTATATTTCTTGTTTGCTATAACTGTGTTTGCTACATTATACTCCTGCTGGTGGTTGGGAGGTGTGAAGGAATTGGAAAGGGAAGTATTAGTTAGACTGAAGAATCTTTAGTCAGTCGCCACATATGGTTTAGCTTGTTTATAAGCTTTGAATTATCTGGAGGAAGTTCTAAGATTGCCTTTGGCTTTCCTCTATTATTATGTATTATATATGTGGAAGCTGTTACCATGCTGGGGACTCTGGTTCTCACCCATGCGGATTTTGTGGTTTTCAGATGCAGGACGTGAGGTTTCCCGCTGAGGCATGCTGGAGACTTCTAGATTTGCGAAGATCCTTTGTTCTCGGGACTCTGTTTTGGTTTATCTGTTTTGCTTTGATACTTTTATCTCCATTAAATAATACAAACTGTGATGACTCCTCTTATGGGAGATTTTGGAGAATAGGTTTCTGTATTTGTGTCCCTTTGGGTTTCCTTTAGGGTTTTCCTTATTTTATCATATGTATATATAGCTATGCTCGGACCGGTTATCTTCGCAGCCGGATTTTGAGTCTTGATATTCCTATTTTTGACGCTTCTTTGTATATATATAATCTCCGTTAGTTATCCTTGTTCTTTACGTTATCGATCGAAGTGTTGCGCTTTCGAGTTGCGATTTTTGTTTACCCCTTTTTCTACAAAGGCTCCTAGTTATAATCAATCATTCATACTACTATACGTACTAAATTTTTATTTTAGAGGTCGTAATACCTTGCCATCTCTGAATTATGACTTAAGCATAAGACTCTGTATGGTAGGGTGTTACATTATGGTATCAGAGCAGTTCGTT
This sequence comes from Arachis stenosperma, assembly GCF_014773155.1. Taxonomy (NCBI): domain Eukaryota; kingdom Viridiplantae; phylum Streptophyta; class Magnoliopsida; order Fabales; family Fabaceae; genus Arachis; species Arachis stenosperma. Next base: position 16,959,784 of record NC_080377.1, read on the forward strand.
CCTGTAGAGCCTGAGGGATGGACTGACTATGCTTCTGTGCATTCTCTGTGTGTGTGTTATGTGCTATTAGTATATCTGCTTGATATAATTGGCATAAACGTTCATGAGCATGCATTTGGGGCCTTGAAGTACTAGACTTCCGATATTGAGACTAATCAACTTAATATCGATTGTTTGGTGTGTATAGGAACCAGATGGCGCCTCGTGGACGCGGTAGAGGTAGTGTAAGAGGTCGTACTAATGCTCGTGCGCCGGAGGATAACCCTAATGACCCGGTGAACTTTATGACTGCATTGGAGAATATGGCTGCTGCTATGCAAGCCACTGCTAAGGCTCTTGGCCAACAGATGAACAACCATGGTAATGATGGAGGCGGAGTTCAGGGCCCGATGACACTGGCAAACTTCTTGAAGATTAATCCGCCTAAGTTCAAGGGAACTACTAGCCCGACTGAGGCTGATACATGGTTTCAAGCTATAGAGCGAGCACTGCAAGCACAAGTGGTACATGAAGGACAATGTGTCGAGTTTGCTACCTATATGCTCACCGGTGAAGCGTCGCATTGGTGGCAAGGAATCCGACGCCTCCTGCAACAGGGCGAGGATTATATCACCTGGGATGTCTTTCAAGAGGAGTTCTATAAGAAGTACTTTCCGACTTCTGCTAGGACGGCCAAGGAGCTTGAATTGTTACAGCTGAAGCAGGGTACCATGTCCGTATCAGAGTATACTGACAAGTTTGAGGAGCTATTCAAATTCTCTCGTATGTGCCAAGGGACTCCGGTGGAATATGAGGAATGGAAGTGTGTTAAGTATGAAGGAGGACTTCGGAGTGATATCTTCAGTTAAGTAGGACCAATAGAGATCAGGACTTTCTCCGAATTGGTGAACAAGTGTAGGGTTGCTGAAGAGTGTGTGAAAAGGGCAACCGCTGAGAAAGGGAGTCACAAAGGTTCATTCCCACATAACCGAGGGAAGAACTTTGCACCTAGAGGTCCGCCTTTCAAGAGGGGAAGCTCTTTCAAGAGGCCCAACAACAACAACTCCTAAGGAAAAAGGTATGGAAAGCAGCCTCAGAATAAGCAAGCTTGTACTAGGTGTGGGAGTCACCATCCGAGAGTCCCGTGCAAAGCCGGATGGGGGTTGTGCTACAGTTGTGGAAAAGTGGGGCATAAAGCCACCAACTGTCCAGAGAAGCAGAAATAAGGTGCTGGAAAGGCACAACAGACTGGTCGGGTGTTCACCACCTCAGCTTTAGGTGCCGAGGGATCCGAGACACTCATTAGAGGTAACTGTGAAATGGCTGGTCAAACTTTAAATGCTTTATTTGATTCGGGAGCATCACATTCATTCATTGCATTTGAGAAAGCCCATGAGTTAGGATTGAAGGTTGTAACCTTAGGTTATGATCTAAGAGTGTATAACGCTACCGATGAAGCCATGGTGACTAGGCTAGGATGTCCGGAAGTTTCCTTTAGGTTCAAGCAGCGTGATTTTGTTCATAATTTAGTCTGTTTGCCAATGATCGGTCTTGATCTTATCTTGGGATTGGACTGGTTATCTAAGAACCATGTTCTGCTTGATTGTTCTACAAAGTCGGTGTACTTTATGCTGGAAGATACAGAAGGGCCGGTTGTGGTGAATAATTATTACTTGAATTCGATGATCGTGAACTATTCCGGAACCGAATGTCAGGGTATCCTGTTGTTAACCGCGGGTGTTTCGGGTGATAATCAAAGGTTGAAACAGATTCCGGTTGTGTGTGAGTTTTCGAAAGTGTTTTCCGATGATATTGATGAGTTTCCACCTAACCGAGAGGTTGAGTTTGCTATTGAATTGGTGCCTGGGGCGGGACCAATCTCAAGTGCTCCTTATAGGATGTCACCGTTAGAGATGGACGAGCTAAAGTCTCAGTTAGAGGATTTGTTGGGTAAGAATTTTATACGACCAAGTGTCTCTCCATGGGGTGCTCCAGTGTTACTGGTGAAGAAGAAAGATGGGAGTATGCGGCTCTGTGTGGATTACAGGCAGCTGAACAAGGTCACAATAAAGAATAAGTACCCATTGCTGAGGATTGATGATCTCATGGATCAGTTGCAAGGAGCTGGAGTTTTCTCCAAGATCGATTTGCGATCCGGTTATCACCAGATAAGGGTGAGGGTGAGGATATCCCTAAGACCGCTTTCAGGACTCGATATGGTCATTACGAGTACACTGTAATGTCTTTTGGGTTAACAAACGCTCCAGCAGTATTCATGGATTATATGAATAGAGTGTTCCGTCCGTTTCTGGATAAATTCGTTGTTGTCTTCATTGATGACATACTGATTTACTCCAAGACTGAAGAAGAGCATGCGGAACACTTGAGGACCGTGTTGCAGATTCTAAAGGAGAAGAAACTCTATGCGAAACTGTCTAAATGTGAGTTTTGGAAGAGTGAGGTGAAGTTTTTGGGCCACGTGGTGAGTAAGAAGGGAATAGCTGTAGATCCAACTAAGGTGGAGGCTGTGATGGATTGGAAGCAACCAACCACCATAACAGAGATAAGGAGTTTTCTGGGCTTAGCTGGCTATTACCGAATGTTTATCAAGGGCTTTTCACAGATAGCTTTACCAATGACAAAGTTAACCCGCAAAGACACTCCGTTTGTTTGGACTCCTGAGTGCGAGGAGAGCTTTCAGACATTGAAGAAAAAGTTGACCACTGCACCTGTGTTAGTGTTACCTGAGCCGAATGAGCCATTTGAGGTGTACTGTGATGCCTCATTGAAGGGTCTAGGGTGCGTGCTGATGTAGCATCGTAATGTGGTGGCGTATGCCTCACGGCAGTTGAGACCGTATGAAGTTAATTATCCTACGCACGATTTGGAGCTTGCTGCGGTCGTGTTTGCACTAAAGGTGTGGAGGCATTATCTCTATGGGGTTAAGTTCCAAGTTTTCTCTGATCATAAGAGCTTGAAGTACCTCTTTGATCAGAAAGAGCTTAATATGAGGCAGAGGAGGTGGATGGAATTATTAAAGGACTACGACTTTGAGTTGCAATACCATCCGGGAAAGGCGAATGTAGTGGCAGATGCGTTAAGTCGAAAGTCGTTATATGCGGCTTGGATGATGCTCCAAGAGGAGAAGTTGCTCAAGGGATTTGAGAGTCTAAAAATTGGTGCTCGAGAAGTATCCGGAACCTTATGTTTGAGCCGATTAGAAATCTCAAGTGACTTTAAGTCCGAACTCCTAAAGGCTCATCAAAATGATGAAGCATTATGGAAGGTGTTACCGGCTATTGAGCAAGAGAAACAGTGGAGAGTGTCGGAAGAAAAAGATGGGTTATGGAGGTTCAAGGGTAGGATCATTGTGCCGGATGTTGGCACTTTGAGGCAAGATATCTTAAAGGAAGCACACAAAAGCAGATTCTCCATTCACCCAGGAAGTACTAAGATGTACCATGATTTAAAGGCGATGTTTTGGTGGCCGGGTATGAAGAATGATGTGGCAGAATATGTATCAAAGTGCCTAACTTGTCAAAAGGTAAAGATTGAACATCAAAGACCTTCCGGGATGTTGCAACCTTTAGAGATTCCACAATGGAAGTGGGAAAGTATTGCAATGGACTTTGTGTCGGGATTGCCAAGGACTAGGGCTGGTTTTGATGCTCTCTGGGTGATTATGGACCGACTGACGAAGTCAGCTCACTTTTTACCCATTCGTATGACGTACACCCTTGAGGAGCTAGCACGGTTATACATAAAGGAGATTGTGAGACTTCATGGTGTACCTGCTACTATAATCTCTGATAGAGATCCTCGTTTCACTTCAAGGTTTTGGGGTGCATTTCAGAAAGCTTTTGGAACCCGATTAAGCTTGAGCACGGCTTACCATCCTCAAACAGATGGTCAATCCGAGAGGACGATCCAAACACTAGAGGATATGTTGAGAGCTTGTGTTTTGGACCAACCGGCGAGTTGGGATCGGTATATGCCATTATTGGAGTTTGCATACAATAATAGTTATCATGCGAGCATTGGAATGGCTCCGTATGAGGCCTTGTATGGGAGGAAATGTCAATCTCCGCTATGTTGGTATGAAGCTGGAGAAAGGGGCTTGTTGGGACCAGAAACGATAGCTAAGACTACTGAACAAGTCAAGAAAATCCGAGATAGGATGCTTGCGGCGCAGAGTCGTCAAAAGAGTTACGCCGATCAGAGGCGAAGGCCCTTAGAATTTGAGGAAAGAGACCATGTTTTCCTTAAGGTTACTCCGACCACGGGACTAGGTAGGGCGATTAAAGCAAAGTTGAATCCTCGATACATTGGTCCATTTCAAATCCTGGAGAGGATTGGACCGGTGGCGTATCGGATAGCTCTACCACCTCATCTTTCGAACCTGCACGACGTGTTTCACGTGTCGCAGCTTCGGATGTACACCCCTGATGCTAGCCATGTGTTAGAACCTGAGTCGGTTCAGTTAAAGGAAGATTTGACGCTTCCAGTGGCTCCGGTCAGAATTGATGATACTAGTATCAAACGGTTACGTGAAAAAGAGGTTTCAATAGTCAAAGTGGCATGGAGTCGAGGCGGTGTTGAGGAACACACTTGGGAACTTGAGTCGGAGATGCGAACGGATTATCTGCACTAATTCTCAGGTAATTACATTTGAATTTTGTGGGCAAAATTCCCAATTAGGTGGGTAGAATGTAAAATCCTGTTAATTAACGGCTAATTAACCCATAAATGAGAATTTATTCTAGAAAGCCCAAAATGTGATTTTTATGGCTAAATGTGATAGAGGAGATTGAGACGAGAATTTCGGTACCAATTTTATAGAATTCGGACCAAGATTGGACCGAACGGGCCAAACCGGGCCAACCGGACCCAAAGTGGGCCCTTGGCCCAACATAACTAAACCAAAACCCTAGTTTTCAGTACTCTCTCTCCTCATTAGGCACACACACACGCTGAAAAAGAGAAGAATGGGGGAAGAACACTCTCTCAAACTTCTATCTCTTACTTGATCTTCAAATCACCATAACTTTTGATCTAGAGCTCCGATTGCCGCACCGTTTGTGGCCACGCGTTCACCGCGAAGAGCTCTACAAAACCCAACAATCAATCTTGAGGTAAGCCACGTTTTGCTCTTTGAATATCCAGTCTTATTTTCGAGTTTCATAAGAAAAAATGTTGAGATTTTGGGCTCTTTGATGTTATAGGACCCAACTCTCTTGAAGGAGAAGGTTAATCTTATCTTCTTGGACCTTGGGTGTGGTAAGATTCTCAACCCTAGTGTATCTTGTGGTTCTATGATGTTTGGGTATTGAGATATTGTGTATGGGTATGATGATTGTGGCTTAGGTTGTGTATGTGTGAATATTGGAACTTGATTGGTGATTTTGGAAAGCTTAAAAAGGGATTTGGTGGTGAAAAATCTGTTCTTGAAGGTGTTGAGGCCTTGAGAGCTTGAGAAAAAGTGGTTTGGAAGTGCTCCGGTTGAGCTTGGGAAATTGGCTAAGGTATGGTTTCGGTTTCTCGTATCTAATATGTAATGTGGTAGGAAATACTTAGGCTAGAGGTCCTAAGATAGGCATTGAATTGTTGATGGTGTTGAATGGTTGAAATATATGATGTGGTCATATATGTAATGATGATTATTGATGCCTTGATGGTATGATGTATGAGAAATATGCATGTTGTGATATATGCTTGATGATTGATTATGGTTGAATTGTGAGTGGAGCCATATTGATGGTGAGTATGATATTGATTGTGTGCAATGATGATTTATTGGAATTGGTGTTGTTGAAAATTGGCATGAGGAAGAGTATATGATATGTCAATATGTTTGAGTTTGAGCCACTTGGGTGAAGTGGGTTAAAATGATGAGATAGTGATGTTGTTAAATTGTAGTAAAGTGTCAATGTGTGAGTTGAGGAGGCTTGATGTTGAATTTGATATATTTTGATTGATTTCAAAGAAAAGGGATGAAATTGGCATGTTTTGATTGATTTTGAAAAGAGTTGGAAATGGCTTATTTTGAAAATGGCACTTGGTGCTTTTGTATGAAAAACATGGTTTTTGGGCATACTTTGACGAGACATAACTTGGACTACGGATCTCTGTTTTGTGCCAAATCTATTTAGAAATGAAATTGGATCCAGGATGTCCATGCCGTTCGAAAAACGGATGAGAAACAATTTAAAATGAGGAAGTTATGTCCGTCGGAAGATTGGGGGTTGAATTTGTGAATTCTGCAGTTTTTAACTTAGAAAATTTTTAGCAAAATGACCCCTCGCGCGTAGGCGCACTTGGCGCGTACGCGCCGTTCTTCTCGAAAAGCCATCCACGCGTGCGCGTGATGTACGCGGGTGCGTCGAATGTGCTGCACCCAATGCCCAGCCAGTTTCCAGAGAGTTGTGCCAGAACTGTGCCAGTTTTGTGCCTGGGGCACGAGAGCACCCACGCGTACGCGTGGTTGACGCGTGCGCGTCGATTGGCTAATTTTCAATCCACGCGTTAGCGTGCATGACGCATACGCATCGATGAGTTTTGTGGCCATCTACGCGTGCGCGTGGAGTGCGCGTACGCATGGCCCTGTTTTCATCCCAAAGTTGATTTTGAGTTCTAAAAGCCAAATCTCATACTTCTAAGCCTCCGATCTCACCATTTATGTCTTAAATCATTATGATATGCCTAGCTATTAGAAAAGGAGCTAGGGGATGTGGTAACTTGCGAGTGAAGCAAGGGAAAAATGAATGATCAATGAGGATCAAAGATGATTATGTGAGAGGCAGAGGATGGTGGTGGAAGTGCTTGTTTTGCCATGGGCCGAAAGGCCGTAATTGTTAATGAAACGGCTGGTTATGGATTTAACCATGAGCCGGGTGGCTGGTTATGGATTTAACCGTGAGCCGGATGGCTGGATTATTGTCGTGTTACGGCGGAGCCATGATTATGGCTAAGAATAAATGCATATATATGTCGTTGAATGAATTGTGAATGTTGCACTTCCATTATCGGAGATGAGAGTTTCCCTGGGAGAAAGCAGTGGCTAGCCACCACGTGCTCCAGGTTGAGACTTGAAGCTCTTTTGACCCTATGTCGTCAGGGTGTCCAGGCACTGTGAAAGCCCCGGATGAGCTCACCCCCATAAATATTCACCAGTGAGGGTGATGGATATGGATCATGATTATGATCAAGTTTATATTGAGTATAACTCGAGTTGGGGAGACACGACAGTGGGACAGTCCAATGGTTAGCTACCAAGACTTGTCGGGTTGGCTCTATAACCGACAGATGATATCATCAGCCACTAGGGACAGGCATTCATCATATGCATACTATATGAATTGTTTGAGATTGCCTATTTGACTGCATATTACTTGCTAATTGTCTAAATGCCTTATTTGTTCCTATTTGTATCTTTCTTGTTTGCTATAACTGTGTTTGCTACATTATACTCCTGCTGGTGGTTGGGAGGTGTGAAAGAATTGGAAAGGGAAGTATTAGTTAGACTGAAGAATCTTTAGTCAGTCGCCACATATGGTTTAGCTTGTTTATAAGCTTTGAATTATCTGGAGGAAGTTCTAAGATTGCCTTTGGCTTTCCTCTATTATTATGTATTATATATGTGGAAGCTGTTACCATGCTGGGGACCTCTGGTTCTCACCCATGCGGATTTTGTGGTTTTCAGATGCAGGACGTGAGGTTTCCCGCTGAGGCATGCTGGAGACTTCTAGATTTGCGAAGATCCTTTGTTCTCGGGATTCTGTTTTGGTTTATCTGTTTTGCTTAGATACTTTTATCTCCATTAAATAATACAAACTGTGATGACTCCTCTTGTGGGAGATTTTGGAGAATAGGTTTCTGTATTTGTGTCTCTTTGGGTTTTCTTTAGGGTTTTTCTTATTTTATCATATGTATATATAGCTATGCTCGGACCGGTTATCTTCGCAGGCGGATTTTGAGTCTTGATATTCCTGTTTTTGACACTCCTTTGTATATATATAATCTCCGTTGGTTATCCTTGTTCGTTACGTTATCGATCGGAGTGTTGCGCTTTCGAGTTGCGATTTTTGTTTACCCCTTTTTCTACAAAGGCTCCTAGTTATAATCAATCATTCATACTACTATACGTACTAAATTTTTATTTTAGAGGTCGTAATACCTTGCCATCTCTGAATTATGACTTAAGCATAAGACTCTGTATGATAGGGTGTTACACAGTACTTGTGCAAGAATAAAGTAGAACAAAGACTAGTTAAGTTGGAGAAAAAGCTTGCTTATCTAGAGAGGAAGAAAAAAACTAATTTATTGGTTATTCTTGTGTGTTTGTTAGTAACTTGTGTTGTTGTTGTTGTAATTAAGTCTTGAAAAATAGATAACTAGAGAAGTTGTGCAATGTTGTTGTGATTAACTATGGCTGGAGTTTTGATGAATGATAATATTTGTTGCTATAATATCATGTGTTTATATGGCTATATATAATATCTCGTTGATGGTCTAACTATGTGAAATTCATTAAATAATTTGGTTCATTAAACATTGAACCATAAGATATGATCAGTTTAAAGGATTACAATCCTAACAAAATAACATAACATAACACAGTAGGTCACCACCTGAGTACCAAAAGTTTGCCAAAAAGATACTAGAATGCATAACGGACAAAAAAAAGGTAAATCTCAAGTTTCACATCAACTACAACTGACTTCCTAAAATAACTACATCATTTCTTGGAATTGTTGACTCCTGAGGTGGGAATAAACTTAAACATCCTTTGAGATCCAGTGCTTGCAGCAACCAAAGTCTTCTCAGATGGTCCTCTACTAACTCTTGCATTTGGTTGTTGTGATGCTGGAACATGTTATTGTTTGCCAACAACCTTCTTCCTAATTGGTTGCTTTGGTCTCAAGGTACTGTTGGCTGGCCTTGCTGGAACTTGGGCTGGAGGTTTAAATAGTACTTGGCCTTGCCTTACAGGAACTGCAGAAATAGGCACAGATGGGACTTTTGGAGCAGGTTGTTGGGTCACATTTGGAGTTGTGCTAGCCTGTAAATGGATGTGCAATTGCTTGAGATATACAATCAGTAAGTTCAAGATAAGTTCTACAAATTTTTTTGAAAAAAATATGCACTTTTTCATGATTTACCTCAATAGAAGGTTGGCTAGTGGGGTTCTAATTAGAATGGTTATGGTTAGTTTATATAGCTCTATTTTGCTCTTACCCTGAAACACCATGTTATGTTGATGTCATAAATGAAATGTGACATTAAAGTCCTCAAGTAAAGTTAGAAAAAATACAACTTAGTCCTTTAAAAATGTGAAAATAGACAACTAAATACTTCAATTTGTTATCGAGGGGACAGAAACATCCTTCAAGTAGTCAAGTACCTCTGCTTGGGGGCTGATTGGGATAGTGGTAGAACCACAAGTGAAAGGCTTTTATTGGTATTCTTCTTTGGTTTCTTTGTCTTTGGTTTTCAATTTAGATTCGATGCGTACCCTTGCATGTCTTATAGTTGTGTCTCCTTTTACAACACTTGCTACATGTCACATAAAAAGTCCTCTTCAATCTTTCACCTTCAATTACAGCCTCTGCTGGTTCTTTCTGCCTATTATAGACCTTTGGACGACCAATTGGCCTCTTAATTGTTGGTGGGTGCATGCCTAGTTTGATCAGTCCTTGTCCAGAACTCTTCACTAGTTATTGGCTGGATAAAGTGTTCATAAGTCTTCTTCAGAGATTCCATGCATAACCATGGATGCACGTAATCTTCAAGGTTATCATGTCTTTTCCTAATTTCAGCTATGACATGAGTGCACGTCATTCTTTTTTCACAAAAATCCCAACAACAAAATAAAAATAATTCAAGTAAGGATAACACCAAATACAATTTCAAGTAATGATAATACCAACAAGAAAGTAAAGACAAATTAAAGTAAGGATAATACCAAAAATTTCCAGTAATGATAAAACCAATAATAAAGAAAATATAAATCCACACTGACTAGTTAGTTGCCACCTGTTACAAGTGCATGTATGCTTGATCAAATCTACATCCAATTTAGAGCCCTTGTAGGTGACCTCAAAACGCTTGCGCTCATTATCATTAATCCACTCTGTAGTCCATTTGTTGCTTGGTCTGACAAGCCGCTTTAACCTCTTTTCTTGAACTGGTGCAAGCTATCCACGATGGCACTTGGTGCACGAAATTGCAATAACACTTTTGCAATCCCGCACAACTAACCAGCAAGTGCACTGGGTCGTCCAAGTAATACCTTGCGTGAGCAAGGGTCGATCCCACGGAGATTGTCGGCTTGAAGCAAGCTATGGTTACCTTGTAAGTCTTAGTCAGGATATCAGAAATTATCAGGATTGATTGTAAAAAGCAAAAGAGCATGAAAAAGGTACTTGTTTTGCAGTAATGGAGAATAGGCTGAGGCTTTGGAGATGCTCCATCTTCCGAATCTCTGCTTTCCTACTGTCGTCTTCATCAAACACGCAAGGCTCCTTCCATGGCAAGCTGTATGTAGGGTTTCACCGTTGTCAGTGGCTACCTCCCATCCTCTCATTGGAAATACGTCCCTGATGCTCTGTCACAGCATCGGCTATCCATCTGTCGGTTCTCAATCAGGCCGGAATAGAATCCAGTGATTCTTTTGCGTCTGTCACTAACGCCCCGCCTTCAGGAGTTTGAAGCACGTCACAGTCATTCAATCATTGAGTCCTACTCAGAATACCACAGACAAGGTTTAGACCTTCTGGACTCTCTTGAATGCCGCCATCAGTTCTAGCTTATACCACGAAGATTCCGATTGAAGAATCCAAGAGATACCTACTTAATCTAAGGTAGAACAGAGGTGGTTGTCAGGCACATGTTCATAGTTGAGAATGTTGATGAGTGTCACGGATCATCACATTCATCCGGGTTAGGAGCAAGTGATATCTTAGAATGGAAGCAAGCATGATTGAATAAGAAACAGTAGTAATTGCATTAATCCATCAGGACACAGCAGAGCTCCTCACCCCCAACCATGGGGTTTAGAGACTCATGCTGTGGAAGGTACACAAGAAACGTGTAAAAAATGTCATGAGGTCACAAGGTCCCGATTACAATGTCAAAAGATCCTATATGTAGTAAACTAGTATCCTAAGGTTTACAGAAATGAGTAAATGACAGAAAAATCCACTTCCGGGCCCACTTGGTGTGTGCTTGGGCTGAGAAATGAAGTAATTTTGTGTAGAGACCTTTTCTGGAGTTAAACGCCAGCTTTCATGCCAGTTTGGGCGTTTAACTCCAAGTTTTATGCCAGTTCCGGCGTTTAACGCTGGAATTTCTGATGCTAATTTGCTACGCCGGTTTGGGCCATCAAATCTTGGGCAAAGTATGGACTATCATATATTGCTGGAAAGCCCAGGATGTCTACTTTCTAATGCCGTTGAGAGCGCGCCAATTAGGCTTCTGTAGCTCCAGAAAATCCACTTCGAGTGCAGGGAGGTCAGAATCCAACAACATCTGCAGTCCTTTTCAGTCTCTGGATCAGATTTTTGCTCAGAACCTTCAATTTCAGTCAGAAAATACCTGAAATCACAGAAAAACACACAAACTCATAGTAAAGTCCAGAAAAGTGAATTTTAACTAAAAACTAATAAAAATATATTAAAAACTAACTAAAAGATACTAAAAACATACTAAAAACACTACCAAAAAGCGTATAAATTATCCGCTCATCACAACACCAAACTTAAATTGTTGCTTGTCCCCAAGCAACTGAAAATCAAAATAGAATAAAAAGAAGAGAATATACTATAGACTCCAAAATATCAAAGAAACATAGTTCCAATTAGATGAGCGGGACTAATAGCTTTTTGCCTCCGAACAGTTTTGGCATCTCACTCTATCCTTTGAAGTTCAGAATGATTGGCATCTATGAGAACTCAGAACTCAGATAGTGTTATTGATTCTCCTAGTTAAGTATAATGATTCTTGAACATAGCTAGTGTATGAGTCTTGGCTGTGGCCCAAAGCACTCTGTCTTCCAGTATTACCACCGGATACATACATGCCACAGACACATAATTGGGTGAACCTTTTTAGATTGTGACTCAGCTTTGCTAAAGTCCCCAATTAGAGGTGTCCAGGGTTCTTAAGCACACTCTTTTTGTCTTGGTTCACAACTTTATTTCTTTCTTTTTCTTTTCTTCTTTTCTTTTCTTCTCTTTTTTTTTCGAAAATTTTTTTTTTCACTGCTTTTTCTTGCTTCAAGAATCAATTTTGATGATTTTTCAGATCCTCAATAACAGTTCTCTTTCTCCTCATTCTTTCAAGAGCCAACAAATTTAACATTCTCAAAACATCAAATTCAAAAGATATATGCACTGTTCAAGCATTCATTCAGAAAACAAAATGTATTGTCACCACATCAAACTAATTCAACTAGTTTCAAGGATAAATTTCGAAATCCTGTACTTCTTGTTCTTTTGTGATTAAAGCATTTTTCTTTTAAGAGAGGTGAGGGATTCATAAGACATTCATAGCTTTAAGGCATAAACTTTAATTTTATTAATTATGAATTAAGAACAAGACTTAGAAAATAAATATAAGATGAAACAAAATAAACTAAAAAAGACGAAAACAATAGGCTCCTAATGATAGAGGTTTTCACAGAGTTAGAACTCAACAACCTTGATTTTGAGAAGTGGATGCTCCCTCAGCTTGGGAGGAGAGCTTTTGGCGTTTCATCTCTTGAATTTCACGCCCCTGCTTCTCTTGTTCCTTCAGCAATTTGCAGAGCATGCAGTTTTGATTCTGCTGTTCTTCCTTAAGTTGCTCCATAGTCTCTTGCAACTTGTTGATAGATGCCTCTAGGCTGGCCCAGTAGCCAATTTCAGGGAATTCAGGGAGGAACTCATGCGCCCTCCTTTTGATAGAGTTGTCTTGCACTTGTCCTTCCATTGACTTCTTGGTGATTGGATGTTCAATGGGTATGAACTCGTCTACTCCCATCTTCACCCCAGCCTCTTTACAGAGCAAGGAGATCAAGCTTGGGTAGGCCAATTTGGCTTCAGTGGAATTCTTATTTGCAATTGTGTAGATCTCACAAGCAATCACATGATGCACCTCCACTGCTTTTCCAAGCATAATGCAATGAATCATCACTGCTCTCTTGATAGTAACCTCAGAACGGTTGCTAGTGGGTAATATGGAACGCCCAATAAAGTCTAGCCAACCTCTTGCAATTGGTTTGAGGTCTCCCCTCTTGAGTTGGTTAGGGACACCTTTAGAATTGGTTATCCACTTAGTTCCAGGGAGGCATATGTCCTCTAGAACTTGATCCAACCCTTTATCTACTCTCACCATCCTCCTATTAAAGGAGTCAGGATCATCTTGCAGTTGAGGCAACTTGAAGATTTCTCTTATTTTGTCCAGATGGAAGTATATAACTTTCCCTCTGACCATGGTTCTATAGGTATGGTAAGCGGTTCCAGTCATTCTCTGCTTATCTGTCAGCCACAGATTTAAGTAGAATTCCTGAACCATGTTCCTTCCAACCTTTGTTTCGAATTTGCTCTTGGATCCCCGGATATTCATCTTCTTTCAGATCAAATTTTACTTCCGGGATCACTGACCTCAGACCCATTATTTTGTGATAATGGTCTTCATGTTCTTTGGTTAAGAACTTCTCTTGATTCCAAAGATTCTTTGGATTAGTCTCTTTCTTTCCTTTTGAATTGGTTTGTCTTCCCTTAGGAGCCATGATCTTTGGCTTAGTGATCACGGAAAAGCACACCAAACTTAGAGGTTTGCTTGTCCTCAAGCAAAAGAAAAGAGAGAAGAGAGGGGGAGGAAGAGGAAATTCGAATGGTGTGATGGAATGAGGGAGCCAAACGTGTATTTATAAGGTGGGGAGGGGAGTTTTCGAAAAAGAAGAGAGAAATTTGGAAGGAGATTTGAGAAGATATGGAAAGAAATTGAGAAAAGGGTGAGTTTTTGAAGAAGATTTGGGATTAATTTGAAATAGATTTGAAGGTGAATGATGAAAGGTTGAAGTGCATTTATGTAGAAGAGTATGGTTAAAAAGAGGAAAGTTTGAAAAAAATTGAGTTGAAAACAAAATTGTGGTCCTCCCACCAAGCTGGCGTTAAACGCCCAGAATGGCACCCATTCTGGCGTTTAACGCCCATTTGCTACCCCTTTTGGGCGTTTAACGCCCAGCCAGGTGCCCTGGCTGGCGTTAAACGCCAGAATTCCTTTGTCACTGAGCGTTTTTCCAAAACGCCCAGGATGCTGCACACCTGGCGTTAAACGCCCAGAATGGTGCCCATTCTGGCGTTTAACGCCCAAAATGGCACCATTCCTGGCGTTAAACGCCCAGAATGGTACCCATTCTGGCGTTTAACGCCCAAAATGCCCCTTACTGGCGTTTTTTCGCCAGTAAGCTCATTTTCTCTGCTTTTTGAGCTGAATCCTTCTGTAACTCTGTGAATTCCTTCATTTTTGATACTTGCCTTTGTAAGAACTAATCATATACTCTCCTAATGACTGGGTTGCCTCCCAGCAAGCGCTTCTTTACTGTCTTTAGCTGGACTTCTGCTAAGAATCACTCAAGTCTCAGTCTTGAGCATTCCTGCTCAAAATTTCCTTCAAGATAGTGCTTGATTCTCTGTCCATTAACAATGAACTTCTTGTCAGAATCAATATCCTGAAGCTCAACATATCCATATGGTGACACTCCTGTAATCACATACGGACCCCTCCACCGGGATTTGAGTTTTCCTGGAAACAATTTGAGCCTGGAGTTGAAGAGCAGAACTTTTTGTCCTAGCTCAAAGACTCTGGTTGACAATCTCTTGTCATGCCACTTCTTTGCCTTTTCCTTATAAATTTTTGCATTTTCAAAGGCATTGAGTCTGAACTCCTCTAGCTCATTTAGCTGGAGCAGTCTTTTCTCACCAGCTAACTGAGCATCCATGTTTAGGAATCTGGTTGCCCAATAGGCTTTATGTTCCAGTTCCACAGGCAAATGACAGGCCTTCCCATACACCAGTTGGTATGGAGAGGTTCCTATAGGAGTCTTGAATGCTGTTCTGTATGCCCACAGAGCATCATCCAAGCTCTTTGCCCAATCCTTTCTTCGGGCCATCACAGTCCGTTCTAGGATTCTTTTTAGCTCTCTGTTAGAGACTTCTGCTTGCCCATTTGTCTGTGGATGATACGGAGTTGCCACTTTATGGCTGATTCCATATCTAACCATAGCAGAGTATAGCTGTTTGTTGCAGAAATGAGAGCCCCCATCACTGATTAGTATTCTGGGAACACCAAATCTGCTGAAGATTTTTCTGGAGGAACTTTAGCACGGTCTTGGTATCATTAGTGGGTGTAGCAATTGCTTCTACCCACTTAGATACATAGTCCACTGCCACCAGAATGTATGTGTTTGAGTATGATGGTGGGAATGGTCCCATGAAGTCAATTCCCCATACATCAAACAATTCTATCTCTAATATCCCTTATTGAGGCATGGCATATCCGTGAGGCAGGTTACCAGCTCTTTGGCAACTGTCACAGTTACGCACAAACTCTCGGGAATCTTTATAGAGAGTAGGCCAGTAGAAGCCACACTGGAGGACTTTAGTGGCTGTTCGCTCACTTCCAAAATGTCCTCCATAATGTGATCCATGGCAGTGCCATAGGATCCTTTGTGCTTCTTCTCTGGGTACACATCTGCGGATCACTCCGTCAGCACATCTCTTAAAGAGATATGGTTCATCCCAGAGGTAGTACTTGGCATCTGAAATTAATTTCTTTCTTTGCACTCTGCTGTACTCCTTGGGTATGAACCTCACAGCTTTATAGTTTGCCATATCTGCAAACCATGGAGCTTCCTGAATGGCAAAGAGTTGCTCGTCTGGGAAAGTCTCAGAGATCTCAGTAGAAGGGAGGGACGCCCCAGCTACTGGTTCTATTCGGGACAGATGATCAGCCACTTGGTTTTCTGTCCCTTTTCTGTCTCTTATTTCTATATCAAACTCTTGCAGAAGCAACACCCATCTGATAAGCCTGGGTTTTGAATCCTGCTTTGTGAGTAAGTATTTAAGAGCAGCATGGTCAGTGTACACAATCACCTTTGATCCCACCATGTAGGATCTAAACTTGTCAATGGCATAAACCACTGCAAGTAACTCTTTCTCTGTGGTTGTGTAGTTCTTTTGTGCGTCATTTAGAACACGGCTGGCATAATAAATGACGTGCAAAAGCTTGTTATGCCTCTGTCCCAACACTGCACCAATGGCATGATCACTGGCATCACACATTAATTCAAATGGTAATGTCCAATCTGGTGCAGAGATAACTGGTGCTGTGACCAGCTTAGCTTTCAGGGTCTCAAATGCCTGCAGACACTCATTATCAAAGATAAATGGAGTGTCAGCAGCTAGCAGATTACTTAGAGGTTTGGCAATTTTTGAAAAATCCTTTATAAACCTTCTGTAGAATCCTGCATGCCCAAGAAAGCTTCTGATTGCCTTAACATTGGCAGGTGGTGGTAATTTTTCAATTACCTCTACCTTTGCCTTATCCACCTCTATTCCCCTGCTTGAAATTTTGTGCCCAAGGACAATTCCTTCAGTCACCATAAAGTGACATTTCTCCCAGTTTAAAACCAGGTTAGTCTCTTGGCATCTTTTCAGGACAAGTGATAGGTGGTTAAGACAGGAGCTGAATGAGTCTCCATATACTGAAAAGTCATCCATGAAGACTTCCATAAATTTCTCTACCATGTCTGAGAAGATAGAGAGCATGCACCTCTGAAAGGTTGCAGGTGCATTGCACAGACCAAAAGGCATTCTCCTATAGGCAAACACGCCAGAAGGGCAGGTAAATGCTGTTTTCTCTTGGTCCTGGGGATCTACTGCAATTTGGTTGTAGCCTGAATAGCCATCCAAAAAGCAGTAATAGTCATGACCAGCTAGTCTTTCTAGCATTTGATCTATGAATGGTAAAGGAAAATGATCCTTTCTGGTGGCTGTATTGAGCCTTCTGTAGTCAATACACATACGCCACCCTGTGACTGTCCTTGTAGGAACCAGTTCATTTTTTTCATTATGAACCACTGCCATGCCTCCCTTTTTGGGAACAACTTGGACAGGGCTCACCCAGGGGCTATCAGAAATAGGATAAATAATCCCAGCCTCTAGTAATTTAGTGACCTCTTTCTGCACCACCTCCTTCATGGCTGGATTTAGCCGCCTCTGTGGTTGGACCACTGGTTTGGCATTATCCTCCAATAGGATCTTGTGCATGCATCTAGCTGGGCTAATGCCCTTAAGATCACTTATGGACCACCCAAGAGCTGTCTTGTGCGTCCTTAGTACTTGAATCAGTGCTTCCTCTTCCTGTGGATCTAAAGCAGAGCTTATAATCACTGGAAAAGTGTCACCCTCTCCTAGAAATGCATATTTCAGAGATGGTGGTAGAGGTTTGAGTTCAGGTTTGGGAGGTTTATCCTCCTCCTGAGGAATTTTTGAAAATTCCTTTACTTCCTCTAGTTCTTCTTGATCAGGTTGAGCATCTTTGAAGATGTCCTCAAGCTCTGATTCTAGGCTTTCAGCCATATTGATCTCTTCTACCAGGGAGTCAATAATGTCAGTGCCCATGCAGTCATTTGGTGTGTCTGGATACTGCATAGCTTTTACAGCATTCAACTTGAACTCATCCTCATTGACTCTGAGGGTTACTTCCCCTCTTTGTACATCAATGAGAGTTCGTCCAGTTGCTAGGAAAGGTCTTCCTAGAATAAGAGTTGCACTCTTGTGCTCCTCCATTTCCAGCACCACAAAGTCAGTTGGAAAGGCAAAAGGCCCAACCTTGACAATCATGTCCTCTATTATGCCTGATGGGTGTTTAATGGAGCCATCAGCAAGTTGGAGGCATATCCTGGTTGGTTTGACTTCTCCAGCCAACCCAAGCTTTCTGATAGTGGATGCAGGTATTAGATTGATGCTTGCTCCAAGATCACATAGGGCTGTCTTGGTGCAAGCACCTTCTAATGTGCATGGTATCATAAAGCTTCCAGGATCTTGAAGCTTTTCTGGTAAGCTCTTCAGAATGACTGCACTGCATTCTTCAGTGAGAAACACTTTTTCAGTTTCTCTCCAATCCTTCTTATGACTTAAGATCTCTTTCATGAACTTAGCATAAGAAGGTATTTGCTCAAGTGCCTCTGCAAACGGAATCTTTATTTCAAGAGTCCTTAGATAGTCTGCAAAGCGGGCAAATTGCTTATCCTGTTCCGCTTTGCGGAGTTTCTGAGGGTAAGGCATCTTGGCTTGATATTCTTCAACCTTAGATGCTGCAGGTTTATTCCTTACAGAAGTGGTTGAAGAAGCCTTGTTGGAAGGATTATTATCAGCACTCTCAGGTGTCTGATTCTCCCTTGGCGTTTGAACGCCAGGATTGGGAGGAAATGGGCGTTTAACGCCAACTTTTCCCCCTTTTCTGGCGTTTGAACGCCAGAACTGGGCAGGGAATGGGCGTTAAACGCCAGCTTTTCCCCCTTTTCTGGCGTTTGAACGCCAGAATTGGGCAAGGAATGGGCGTTTAACGCCAGCTTTCCTTCCCTTTCTGGCGTTTGAACGCCAATAACATTCCTCTCTGGGCTCTTACTGTCCTCAGAGGGATTTTGAACAGTGGTTTGGTTATCCTCTGTCAATTGTTCCTTGTTTGGCTTTTGCTCTTTTGAGCAGTGTTAACTAGTGTCTTCCCACTCCTCAGTTGAACTGCTTGACATTCCTCTGTTATCTGTTCAGATATTTGCTGTTTTGCTTGATTCAACTGCAGTTCTATTCTCTTGTTAGCAACCTTAGTATCATGGAGCATTTCTTTAAATTCTGCTAACTGTTCTGTCATCAGGAGCAATTGTTGATTAAGCTCATTCATCTGTTCTTGAGGATTAGGATCAGTGACTAATGCCATGACCTCCTCTTTTGGAACGGTTTCATTGCTAGAATATAAGTATTGGTTTCTAGCAACAGTGTCTATAAGCTCTTGAGCTTCTTCAATTGTCTTTCTCATGTGTATAGATCCACCAGCTGAGTGGTCTAAAGACATCTGAGCTTTTTCTGTGAGCCCATAGTAGAAGATGTCTAACTGTACCCACTCTGAAAACATTTCAGAGGGGCATTTTCTAAGCATACCTCTATACCTCTCCCAGGCATTATAAAGGGATTCATTATCCTCTTGTTTAAAGCCTTGGATGTCCAGCCTTAGCTGTGTCATCCTCTTTGGAGGGTAGAAATGATTCAGGAATTTGTCTGATAACTGTTTCCATGTCTTTATGCTTGCTGTAGGTTGGTTATTCAACCACCTTTTAGCTTGATCTTTTACAGCAAATGGAAACAGTAATAGTCTGTAGACATCCTGATCTACCTCTTTATCATGTACTGTGTCAGCAATTTGTAAGAACTGTGCCAGAAACTCAGTAGGTTCTTCCTGTGAAAGACCGGAATACTGGCAATTTTGCTGCACTATGATAATGAGTTGAGGGTTTAGCTCAAAGCTGCTTGCTTTGATGGGAGGTATACAGATGCTACTCCCATATGCAGCTGTAATGGGGTTAGCATATGACCCCAGAGTCCTCTTGGACTGATTAATTCCACTTGAGTCCATAATGGACAAAAGGGAAATTATAATGATTGCAAGGAGATAAATTTTGTTTTTTTTTTTTTTGAATTTAAACGAAAAATTAAAATAAAACAAAAGGAAATTATAAGAAAATTCGAAAATCAAAAAGAAAACAAGATCAAAACAAATTGAGAACTGAATCAATTAGCTAATTAAAAAGATTTTGAAAACAGCAATTAAAAAGATATGATTGAAAAGTTTTTATGAAAAAGATTTGATTTTTTTAAAAAAAGAGGAAAGAGAAAAACAACAAAAAGACACCAAACTTAAAATTTTTAGAAAATCAAGCACTAATTTTCGAAAATTTTAAAGGAAAAACACAAAGAGGACACCAAACTTAGAATTTTTATGAATCAAAAAGGAACTAAGAACATGCAATTTCGAAAAACCAGAAGAAAAACAAAAGCATGCAATGGACACCAAACTTAAAATATGAGACTAGACTCAACTAAAAGACTCTAAACCAACAAAAATAAAACAGTCCTAATCTAAGCAACAAGATAAGCCGTCAGTTGTCCAAACTCGAACAATCCGCGGCAACGGCGCCAAAAACTTGGTGCACGAAATTGCAATAACACTTTTGCAATCCCGCACAACTAACCAGCAAGTGCACTGGGTCGTCCAAGTAATACCTTGCGTGAGCAAGGGTCGATCCCACGGAGATTGTCGGCTTGAAGCAAGCTATGGTTACCTTGTAAGTCTTAGTCAGGATATCAGAAATTATCAGGATTGATTGTAAAAAGCAAAAGAGCATGAAAAAGGTACTTGTTTTGCAGTAATGGAGAATAGGCTGAGGCTTTGGAGATGCTCCATCTTCCGAATCTCTGCTTTCCTACTGTCGTCTTCATCAAACACGCAAGGCTCCTTCCATGGCAAGCTGTATGTAGGGTTTCACCGTTGTCAGTGGCTACCTCCCATCCTCTCATTGGAAATACGTCCCTGATGCTCTGTCACAGCATCGGCTATCCATCTGTCGGTTCTCAATCAGGCCGGAATAGAATCCAGTGATTTTTTGCGTCTGTCACTAACGCCCCGCCTTCAGGAGTTTGAAGCACGTCACAGTCATTCAATCATTGAGTCCTACTCAGAATACCACAGACAAGGTTTAGACCTTCCGGACTCTCTTGAATGCCGCCATCAGTTCTAGCTTATACCACGAAGATTCCGATTAAAGAATCCAAGAGATACCTACTTAATCTAAGGTAGAACAGAGGTGGTTGTCAGGCACATGTTCATAGTTGAGAATGTTGATGAGTGTCACGGATCATCACATTCATCCGGGTTAGGAGCAAGTGATATCTTAGAATGGAAGCAAGCATGATTGAATAAGAAACAGTAGTAATTGCATTAATCCATCAGGACACAGCAGAGCTCCTCACCCCCAACCATGCGGTTTAGAGACTCATGCTGTGGAAGGTACACAAGAAACGTGTAAAAAATGTCATGAGGTCACAAGGTCCCGATTACAATGTCAAAAGATCCTATATGTAGTAAACTAGTATCCTAAGGTTTACAGAAATGAGTAAATGACAGAAAAATCCACTTCCGGGCCCACTTGGTGTGTGCTTGGGCTGAGCAATGAAGTAATTTTGTGTAGAGACCTTTTCTGGAGTTAAACGCCAGCTTTCATGCCAGTTTGGGCGTTTAACTCCAAGTTTTATGCCAGTTCCGGCGTTTAACGCTGGAATTTCTGATGCTGATTTGCTACGCCGGTTTGGGCCATCAAATCTTGGGCAAAGTATGGACTATCATATATTGCTGGAAAGCCCAGGATGTCTACTTTCCAATGCCGTTGAGAGCGCGCCAATTGGGCTTCTGTAGCTCCAGAAAATCCACTTCGAGTGCAGGGAGGTCAGAATCCAACAGCATCTGCAGTCCTTTTCAGTCTCTGGATCAGATTTTTGCTCAGAACCTTCAATTTCAGTCAGAAAATACCTGAAATCACAGAAAAACACACAAACTCATAGTAAAGTCCAAAAAAGTGAATTTTAACTAAAAACTAATAAAAATATATTAAAAACTAACTAAAAGATACTAAAAACATACTAAAAACACTGCCAAAAAGCGTATAAATTATCCGCTCATCAGCACTCTATTAATCTCTTGTGTTGAACCATACGCCTCATGGAATAGTATCGCAATTCCTCGCAAATTGTGAGTATAGGCTTGTACCTGTACTTGACAATTTTTGTATTGAAAGAATTGCACATGTTATTAGTTAGGTTGTCAACTTTCGGACCATGGTTGAAGTAGGCTCTCACCCATGTTGCAGGGTTAAATTTTATCAGGTATGACTAGGCATCCTTATTGACTTCCTTTAGCTTATCCATGGTTGCCTTGAACTTAAGGACAATGGTACACCTTGCACAATTTCACACAATTTTCCTAATGTATAAGTTCATGAATCGCTTGATAAGATTCTTCCACTTGTGCATGACACAATTCCAAAATGGTGCATTCAACATTATGTCTTTCAATGCATGCAATAGACCCTAACAAATCATTCATTCGATTAATTGAATCAGAAAGTGACATGATCAAATTTCATGAACTAAATGAAATTAACTACAAAAACTGAGGTATTAATCTTTTGTTGGTCAGACATAAAATTTCAACCATGATATTGCACATCTCCAATATCCTCTTGTATAAGGGTAAGAAGCCACATTCATAACTCCTTCGATTTAGATCTTGCCACCGCAAAGACAATCACATAAAATTAGTTGTTAGCACCCTGTGCCACAGCAGACAGTAATTGGTCCCATGATAGGTCTTGAGAATTCCTCCATCCAAATGAATCAAGGGTCTTCATCCACTCTTAAATCCACACTTACAGGCATTGAAACATATATACATTTTATCAAAGGTAGGAGGTGACTGACTGACTGTAGCATGGGAATAACATCTAGCAAGGCAGTAGGCCCTGGATTGCTTCTATGTATCTCCATCAAGTAATCCCTCAACTTTCCATATTGTTCTACCTCGTTGTCCATAATCTTGTCTTTTGGTTTCATTATAGCTCTATAAACCATCTTAGGGTGTACAACAAGTTCAAACTCTTCTCTTAAGAAATCAATAGCTTCATGTGTGGCCATGTGAGGATGGGTGGTCATCTTTTTCTCCACGTTCTTGCTGATCTAGTGTTGGTCAGCTGCATTGCTTCATAGGTCTCTTGAACATGTATGCTCATTACTATATGTTTTCACCTGGAAGCACTGCAGTTATTTATTGTATGAGCGATGGCCACTCTAAGGACAATCTTAACCCTTGCAGGCAACTCTAACCCTTTCTCTGTAATTTTTTATCCAGACCAACTCCCTCCCCTCATCAATAAACGAATCCTTAACAACCTCCTTGAACCACTTAAGTGTAGCAAATCTTGTGTCAAGCTCAAATTTCCCTTCTCCGAAACTATATTGTTCAATAAACTCATGCCAATGTTGTTTGTTCCTTCATCTTTCGATGAGACAGGAGTATGCAAATCCTCAAATTCATACTCATACACAATGTTCCCATTTTTTGTGTCTACATCACTAACATACTCTGCAATTGCTGGCCTCATGTTGAGCTTCCTGGCAGATCTAGCTCTATTGGACTGTCTTGTAGGCCCACTTGTGTTGGGCTGTTTAGCAGGTCCATTCATCTTTGACGAACCTTTTTCAGTTGAGCCCACCCTTCTTGCTTTGAACCTCTCCCTTTTAGACACATGTGTGGATTTTTTTTTTTTTTTTTTTGCTTTTCCTGGGGTTCAATGTGTTTCCTCGGCGATGGAGACACTTGTTTTCTCTTCCCTTTGGCAGCTCTAACACGACTGCCCCCATTATCATCTTCACCACTCTCACTCCCACTTTCATAACCAGGAAGTAGTGATTTATACAGCTCATCTTCCGTACTGTCATCACTATCATGATCAATAGATGAGTCATCCAACATCTCCAACTCATTTGGATCCACTTCTTCCTCAACCTCATCATATTTCTCACAAGCACCATCTACGATCTCAGGATTATCAATAGGATGATAAAAAAATGTAAAACTCATCAATGTCTTTATTCCTAAACTTAGCTTGTCCCATTTGGTTGATCCCTGCATCCCCCCTCAGTACATGCAACCCTAACTCTATATCCTTGCTTTTCGGATCATACCAGTAAGCCTCCTTATATGATTGATATCCCAGTCCTTTGCACAGCGTGATCAAATCTCCAAAATTGACAAAACCTAAGTCCATGGGTCGAAACTTCTCAACTTGACTAAGAAGATAGACTAACTCATTGGTAGGTGTCTTTGAAAAGTAGTCCCATGATGAAACACAGAAACACCAAATACATCATCCATCTGCAACATTTTTCAATATACAACACAACACAAAACCATACATTATTAACAATGATCCAAAATCTCACTAAACATTATCCTAAACCTCACTAACCCCACACAACTAATTAGCCACTATCCTCACTTATAGTCCCTATAAATCTTATCTTAGGACATGTATAACAAATAAAAGGCAGAAGTACAAGTTTCAACAACAATGTACTTACTACTTTTCATAGCGGACGAACTACAACAACAAAACTTCACTGGAACTGTTTCACAGAACACCAACGGCGATACGACAAAGATGAAGCGTTGTATTTTTTGGAGGAGAAACGTCAGTGTTAGGCCTTTCTATAATTGTCTATGACTAATATGAGCATTCTTAGCATATCTGAGATGAAGTGTTGAACAATATTTTTTTGAAATGTCGTCTTTTTAGTACATAAAGACCAATATATCACATAACTTTCTATAACGGACCACATTAGTCCCATTAACAACATCTAGATGACACGCCACACACTATATAAGTGCCACCTAATCTAAATCCGTAACGTTTGGCCAAACAAATTAAATTTGCATTTTAAACAGTTAGAGATCGTTTTGTATTTTTTAATTCTAAAAAAATAAAATGCCAACAAATAAAAAACTCAAAAATCTATTTATTCTTTTCCCAAAAATATATATATGAGGAGCACTCATGTGCTGTAACCCTTGCAACAAATTAAGACCATTATTTAATTTACAATTTGCAGCCTACTTTTCTTCCCCGTAAAAATATCTAGTATGACGCTCGTGATGATGAAAGCATGCATGCTATTTTATTTACTATTGAACCAAGTGCAACATCCAAAAAAACACACATGCCATTATATGATTATTTAAATTGATGTTTATGTTATCAAAGTGTATTATCATTATCATTGCAGCGAACAAGATAACAAAGTTTATCAACAAAATAATGAATCTGATTCATTAACGAGTCAGACGCTGTTCCCTGCTAAACTCACAAGTCTAGAATCATTGAACCCAACTCAACCAATCCATTAGCTAATTACTCCCTCCACAAAAAAGTACATAATCCCACATTATATATGAATATATTATATATAATAAACAATTCAGTCATGCAATTTGATAATAAATAAGTACATAACAAAAATCTTTATTTAAGAAACTTTATAATAAAATCTATCATGTTTCATGTTTTGGTAAAAAGATAAATAGATAAAGTTTCTCTTATAATAAAAGAAATTATTGAATAAGTGAGACCAAAAATAAATATAAGAGAGTAAAGTGTAATTTTTTACTATTTATTTTATAGATAGAATCAAAAATAAATATAAGAGAGAAATTATTTAAGAGTAGAAGATTACATTTTATTTTCTAAAGTACAAATTCAAAATTTAGAGAATCTAAATCCCAAAATAAATCTATATTTTTTAGGAATTTTTTAAATAAAATAAAAAAATTAATTCTAAAAAAATTAATTCATCTTTATTTTTGAGAATTCAAAACTTTTTTTTTAGATCTTTGGGAGAAGTTCGTTCAAACTCAACGAACTTTAGTATTTTGGACGAAATTCGCTTAACTCCTCGACGAACTTTATATTTTAGATGAAGTTCACCTCATTTTTCGACAAATTTTTTCACATCCGCCCACCTAAAAAATTAAACACACATTATAAATAATAAGATAATAATTTTTGTAAATACAAGTGTCATTTATTTCCATAAGATATCTATAATAAATTTTTCTCACTTCTATGTGTATTATTGATCATTGACATATACTATAAAATTCTTTACACCGTATTCTCAATAATTTTTTATTTCTCTTTTTTCATTATGTTTATTCATATTTTTTCATTTTACACCATATTTAAATATTTATTATATTATAAAAATATTAATAAGTATAATAAAATACCTACTCGCTAATATTGGTAAATTAGTATTAATTAAATTTAAAATAAATAATGTTTGTTAGATCATAAATATATTAACGAGTACAGTAAAAAATATTAATGAATATTACTAATATTAATATTAATAAGTAGGTATTTTATTGTATTCATTAATATTTTTTATAGCGTAATAAATATTTAAATATGGTATAAAATAGAAAATAAGGATAAACATAATAAAAAAAGAATAAAAAATGGTTGAGAATGTGTAAAAAATTTTATAGTATATATAAATAATCAACAACACACCTAAAAAATGAGAAAATTTTATTATAAGTATCATAAAGATATATGACATTTTTATTTATAAAAAGATATTATTTTATTATTTATAATGTGTGTATAATTATTTTTAATCAGGTAGATGTAGTAAAATTTAACGAAAAGTCAGTGAAATTCGTCGAGCGCTTGAACTAACTTCTCTCAAAACAAAACCAAAAAAATAGATTCTAAAAAATAAAGATAAATTAATTTTTTTAAATTAAAATTTTTTTTA
Source organism: Arachis stenosperma (assembly GCF_014773155.1). NCBI lineage: Eukaryota > Viridiplantae > Streptophyta > Magnoliopsida > Fabales > Fabaceae > Arachis > Arachis stenosperma. Next base: position 16,986,234 of record NC_080377.1, read on the forward strand.
TTTGATTTCAAAAAAAAATTCCATATTTTTTAAAAGATAATAATATTATTATAATTAACAATGGTACCTCAAAATATTAAAGATGACTAAATTATATATATATATATTTAAACAAAAATTAAACGTTCATAAAATACTAATATTTTAATAATTTTAAGTATGGATTTTATTTAACATATTATATATTATTTTTATAATTAAAATTAACCAAAATTATTGAAATATAAATATTCCAAAAATATTTGAAATTCTTCTTATATTTTGAAGCATCTTCTTTTTATATTGTATCATGGATCACATGATAAGGACTAATTTTACTAGAAAATAAACTATCAAACTTTTAGGTTAATTTTTTTGAATATTAAATTATATTTAGTATAATGCGTGATTATAATGTAGTTGTGTATTTTAGGATGATATTGAAGGCTAATTGAAATTGCTCTCTTCGATTTGTAGACAACAACAAAAAAACAAAAAAAAGAGAAAAGAAGAAAATGGTGGGAGCGATTTGATGTATGATAGAGGCGATTTGTGAGGGAGATAACAAAATTTAAGATTTATAGCCGTTAAGGCTCAAATTTTTTTATCTCCCTCACAAATTGCCCCGATCATGCACCAAATTGTCCCGATTATACTTCTAGTTGTCCCTTCTATTTTTTTTCTGCTATTCTTTTTTGTCTTCTTACTGTTGCTTACAAATTGCGAAGAACAATTACTGCTAGTCTCTAATATCATTTTTTAAATAGTATTCTATAGTATAATTATTACTATTAATAGTATAATTTATCTTTGCAATATGATTATTTAAAATATCATCAAACATTGGTGAGCAATCTAATATGTTGATATCATTATTTAAATTAGAAATTCAAAAAGATACATGTTATATTCAAAGGTTTGTAGATGTCATAATATGGATAGACATAAAAGCGTGGTACATTATTTGAATTTAATTTTCGCAAGTATTCAACCCCAAATACCAAAATCACATATTCAACAAATTTTTTTAAGTATTTAATTATGGTGCTTCCGTCTATATTTACAGAGTCATCAACAGTATTAGTTGCTACTTCATATGCTAATATCTACATCACAGTAATGTATTTTTATAATAGTGGCAAGCCTCTTTTTTCTGTAGTATAAACCTTCGGTTAGAATTTAAAAATATGGATAGACATTTGAGAGTCGTCCACTATCCGAATGAATACATATTTTCTCATTCGAAACTTTTATAAAAATATTTTAGTATGATACACTCGCTCTTCTACAACATAATCTGTAAAAAAATGACCATGTCATATTTTTCGATCTCTATTGATCTACTTACAGCAACTGGCGAAGGACTTTTTTTGATGTCTTCTTCTAATCATTGAACAAACATCTATTGATCCAATTATTTATAAATGCGTTATCTTGACTTCTTCTGCCATACAAAACTTCATCAAACATATCATGAAAGTTTTTATTGTTGAATTTTTAACTATTTATTGAAATGAATTGTTTACTAATCTTGTTGGGTGAGAAACTAAATGAATTATAAATAAATGATAATTAATATTTATAAATATCTCTGCAACAATTAGTTACTTCTTAATGTCTACTTTTATAATGACTAGTTCATAACGGCTAGTTTTAATATGACTAATTTGTAATGGCTAATTTTTAATGGGTTGTTTATAACAATTAGAAAATATTTAGTAGTAATAATTATTTTCATAAATACTAGTTCAAAATATTATTGATTCATTTGAATAAAACATAGTATACCCCAAATAAAATAAAACATAGTACATTGCAAATGGAAACACATAATGAAAATTAAACAAATAATGCTAAAAAAAATACTACTTAACTGTAGAAATACAATCAATAATTAAGTAAATTTCTTTGCAATAATTTTTTTGTATGCAATCTCATAAAGAGCTCGTCATTTTTTCTTATTATAAAGGTGTTAGTATTAAGTATTTGTATATTCATTTTTCTTTTTCTTCCTTTGTCATCCACTCTATTTTCCTTTTCTTTTTGCATTTATCTCTATTTTTTTAATGTACCTCTAAGTTTGTAAATCTTGTTCTTTCATTATCACTTGAATTTGTAACTCCTTTTTCTCGACTGTTATAATCTTTTTTCTATGTTTCCTCTCTTCTTTTCTTTTATTTTTTCTATCCAGTAACTCCTTTTTCCTAGCAATATCTTGCATGAAAAGATAGTTTCTTAACTACTAATAATTTTTTTTCATCAAAGTCTTCAGATATTTGTACCTTTTACTTACCATTTCTCTTGCTCTTCTTTGATTCTTGAGAGCAAATAGGAGAGTTTACACCAATTTCTTTATCCAACGGCATTTTTAAATTTGATGATGATGAGTATGATCTAGTTGCACTAACCTCGGTTCTCTTTAAAACTCCATTTCGTATTGGTAGTTGATTTTTTCATTTTTATTTTAAACGAAACATTCAAATGTCTCTCTTTTTGGCCATAATATTTGGAATAGAGTTTATAGGTCAACTCTTATATATCATCAAAGTTCGAACAACTCATGTTTTGCGTAGTTTAATCATAACAACCAGCAAATTATACAACTTTTTTGTTGATCCTATACCATAGTTTCTTAGAAGCAATTACGCCCCTCCCTTTCATGCCTGGGTTAAATTCTTCACGGTAGTCGTGGATCTGATTCCAAAATATTTCATCTTTTTTGTCGATATCGACTATAGGGTCAATTAAAATATTTAACTATGCACTAATTAACATCACATCCTCTTCACACTATAGTATTGAATGTTATCTTATCTACGATTTTTAATTTTATCATCATTGAGGTTAATAGCATCTAATCCACAAAGGTTAGAAAAATCTGAATATTGCAACTTTGGACTAGAGTGTATCGGACTTTGATTTGATGGATTAGAAGAGCCACTAACATTAACTAAGTCAGGCTTCAATGCACTGAATTGAGTTTCAAATGACAAGGATGTTGAGACTATATTTTCGATTGAGGGTTTAAATATGTTTGGGGATGGATATTGTGGTATTTTTTAATTTTGATTATGTGGTTAAAAAATAAGAAATTGATTATTATAAAGAATTTGAAAAATTAAAATTATGAAAATTTTGTGAATTTGAATTTTGAAATGTATTCAGTAGTGTAAAGTTTTTATTTGAATTTTTGAGAGTTTAAATGTGAGATTGTTGGGTATTTAGATTTTGAAAAAAAATGGTAAGTTAATAAAAAAAGTTGCTGATTTAGATTTTGAATAAATGATCATTTGTATCCATGATAGATGAAAACGCTGACATTTGTACCTATGATAGCCTGAAACTAAAGTTATACACATGATAGATGCCCTCCGTATGATAAAAGTGCCCTGACTTGGATCTGAGCTTGGTTTGTGGAAATCCGATCCTAAGTGGCACCCCCTCCCTTATCTTCACACACACACACACACACACACTCTCTCTCTCTCTCTCTCTCTCTCTCTCTCTCTCTCTCTCTCTCTCTCTCTCTCTCTCTCTCTCTCTCTCTCTCTCTCTCTCTCTCTCTCTCTCTCTCTCTCTCTCTCTCTCTCTCTCTAAGAATGGCTATTGGTTTTCACCTATTTACTGAGTCAACTTAGCCAGCCACAATTCACACAGCTTTAACTCTACACTTCGACTTTCCCTTCTCCACCATTCACGCCTCCGCACTCTTCACTCTCCAAACCCCACTCTGCCCCCTTCTTCCTCAACACTCGCTCCCTCACCATCCACTCCGTCCTTCACGCCGACGAACCAATCATCTTCTCCCTCCTACCACCTCTGACCCTATCAAAGACACCCTCCTCACTCTCATGCTTTCCAACCACTCTTCCTTCATCCTCACCTTCTCCACCTACCCTTCCTCTTCCACACTCCAACGGCTCTTTCCTCCACAAATCTGCAACAAAACCCACCCTTATCTCTACACTCAGTGCCAAGCCATCCATGCATACTCTATCTTTTCCTCCCACAACATTTATGCTCGAACGATTTGTTACTCTTCTATTCACAGCATCCCTTCCGAGCTCTCCGAAGTCATGGCTGCAAACTACGGGATGACAACACCCTCTGCGTGACGACAACGCTGCTGTCCTCGCCTCATTAAACTTGAACTGGTGCAGCCAAGACCGCATGGTGGAGGAGTTTGTGATGGAGCAATCGGTGCCTCGTTATCTCTTTGCCTTCTCGATTGGGACCTAGACTAGAGTTTATGCGGAGGAGGTTCGACGGTGCTAGAATCAACGGCGAAAAAGTTCGAGGGAAGAGGGGATATGATTGGGGAAGGAGAGAAGGTCTTCAAAAAATACAATTAGGAAAGGTTTGATCTTTTGGTGCTGTCACCGAGTTTCCCTTACGACGGAATGGAGAATCCAATGATGGTTGTCACAGGGTTTTGGAGGTGAACCAGTGAGGAGCCAGATTCGAGCTTTACCTCTCATGAAATTAGGGTATTCAGGGTTTTGCTAGAGTCATTGTTGGCGTTGTTGATCCTAATCAGAGATCTTGGGGCCTAGGGAGAAGGCAGCGGTGGCGTTGGGACTGAAAGGGGTGTCGTTGTCGTCGGGGTTGGAGTCGGAGCGAATCTCAGCGAGAATGTGGTTGGTTTCTTCGATGAAGCTCTGGTTGACGGCATCAACGTCGGAGGAGGAGAGGTTGACGCTGATGGTGCCGCAAAGGACAAGGATGGTGACGAAACCGCAGAGGATGGTGATCTTGATGTTGTTGAAGGTCTTTTGGATCTGGCGGCCACAGGGATTTGGAATACCCTAAGATGGACAACTAAGATATGGATTTGGGGGTTTGGAGTGCCACCTAGGATCGGATTCCCACGAACCAAGCTCAGATCCAAGTCAGGGCACTTTTGTCACACGGGGGTATCTATCATGGGTATAACTTTAGTTTCAGGCTATCATGGGTATAAATGTCAGCGTTTTCATCTATCATGTGTACAAATGGTAATTTATTCTTTAGATTTTAAAAAAATTATTAGTAGAAGTATAAATGGAAAAAATTTAAAAGAAAATTTAAAAAAATTGAAAGAAGTTATGATAATAAAAATGTGTAAATAGTATTTATAGAATCAATGAGTATAAAAACGATAACATTAAAGGATTTTTTATTTTAATAAATAGATTAATTATAATAATTACTGAAATAAACAATTTAAAAAATATTTACCAAAATAAATATCTCTGTCTTATCTCATTTACACTGTAAACGAGATAATTTCGCATTCACCTATCTTATTTCGTTTATACGGTAAACGAGATACATGAAAAATTATCTCATTTACACTACATGAAAAATTATCTCGTTTACAATGTAAACGGGATAAGAAAGGGATATTTATTTCGGTAAATACTTTTTAAATTATTTATTTTAGTAATTATTATAATTAATTTATTTATTAAAATAAAAAACCCTAACATTAAAATGGTAATATTTCAATATAATTATTGTAAAAAATATAAATATTTTATTTTTTGGTAATAACTTGTCACATGATGTGTTATGATTGGTTACTCTAAGTCTCTCTAAGCTGGGTTTTTCATCTACATGTAGATACTCCTTTTAGGTCCAGTTTAGAAAAACAGTTTAATTAAATTTTTTAAAAAAATAGTTTAAATAATAAATATTTATATTAAAAATAGTTTATAAATAAGTTATTTTTTATTTAGTTTTTTAATTTTAAAAGTACTTATTTTAAAAAAAAGTAATGAAAAAATATTTTATTATGCGATAAGTCATTTTTTTAACTTTTCTATAAGCATTTAAATAGCTTCTTAAAAAGCTACAATTTTATTTTAAAAATTACACCAAATATTAATACTACTATTTTTCATAAGTCAAAAAATAAAATAATTTTTGAAACTTTTCATAGGTATCTTAGTCTCTAACCATTGTTCCTCGCTTTTGTAAGAAAAATCTAAAACAAGATCTTTGATTCTTTGCTATTAGAAAAAGAAAGTATATATATAAAAAAAGAGCAGCAAATTTATTTTAAGACAAAAGCATTGAACACAAACGAATGAAAAAATAAGCTATATTAATTAGGTACTTTTATAAAGCTAAAAAAATTATTATAAGATATTTTATAATTAATTTTGATAAAGTTATCACTAACCTTCTCTTAATAAAGTGTTACCAAATCTTAAACCTACAATAATGAAACCGTTGAACCAACCAACACACCTATTGTTTGCTTTTTAATTAACATTGTTATAATATGTTACTTTTACTCGTAAAAGTTGAAAAACTGACAAGCTGTGGCTTTAAAATGGTATATAGTCCCTTCACCATTATACCCTTTTGGTCGCTTCCTTTTTTTTTTCTTTTTATTTATTCTTTTTCGTCCTCTCTCACACTCTTTCTCACTCCATGCATCAGTGTCCTTTTGAGGCTTTAGACGAACAATGATAGGTCCCTCTCGTAATAATAGCTTTGTCTGACTGCTTTTGGCCGAGAGAACTGATTCAAAGGACGCCGTTGATGGAGACTATTCATCACCATCCCATGATATTTCCAAGACACCAATAAATAAATAAAATACATTTTTTTTATTTTTTCTCCCCTGCTAGCTTCAGCTTCACCCTTCTCGTAAAAAAAATTTGACCTATTATTTAATTTACCATTATGATATATATAAACAACTAAATCAAATTACTATGCAACACAACTATTAAAAAATAAAAATATTTTTCTGGCTTTTATGTATTTATTTATTATCATTGAAGCAATCAAGCATTTTACCCTTATAAGGAGGGTGGGTATAGTAGCTAGCATCTTTTATTTCTCTTTGGCAAAGTTTCCAAGACCAATCACCCACGAAGCAAAGAGAAATAATATAAGAGGAACAAATTGACAACCATGTGAATATGTGATAGCAATATATCCCAAATTAAGAAACGAATAGGTGCTGTCATAAATACCATAACGCTGAAAAGCAATAAATCGGAATTATATATATATATATAAGATCGGAAAATTTTAGAATATATATAATATAATATATATCTAGTTAAAGATTTTCGTCCGTTTGTTAGTTGACTGACCCAGACCCATTAGACCATTGCATTGAGTTCCTAATTTGGGTCACTTTTCCTTCTTGCATGTGTTATCTGCTTCTTTCACCTCAATAGTAAAAGCTTTTGTTCTTGTATATAGTAGTAGGGGTTCTGAGTCTGGGTTGGACATAACAATAGTGTTGCTTCCATCTTTACATGCCAAAATAAGAAAATTTTAAAGAAATGTAATGTTTGGATGACAAACCTTTCTAAACACACTATATCATCATCACCTTAGGATAAAATTGTAGGTCCCACAACAAGAAGTGCAAATTCACATTTCTTCTCCCAATTCTGGTGAGTGACATCAATGGTATGTTTGGAAAAATACTACGTCATCCGAACATAATTTTGTTACTAAGGGGCAGAGTGAGCATGTATGTTATATAATCATTATTTTTAATTAGAAAATATAAAATGGGGAGGCAGGAAAATTTTTAATTTTTAATTTTTTTGAGTAAATGTCATTTTCCACTTTGATGATTTGCTTCAAAGATAATAAGTCCTTTCACAATTCACAAATTTCTAATTGGTCCCTAACTATTTAACTAACGGGTCTAAGTAGCCTCTATAAACAAAAATCTACTAATGTATCAAAAGCTGCTTAGACCAGTTAATTAAATAGTCAGAAACTCATTAAAAACTTTGGAATTAAAAAGAAACATTTCATCTTTCTAACAAATAATCAAAATAAAAAATGACATTTATATTTTTTTTTTCCATATATGTAAAGAAGGGTAAGGGTAAGAGTGGAGTGAGTTAGGAGGGTCTCATAATTGTGTGGAAGCCATTTTTCTGCAGCCAACCTTGGTGATGAGAAGAGGGTCTAATAATCTGTGGTGGGAATCCTGATGATGCTGCAGCAGTGGCCAAATAATGGTGTGGAGGTCCTGGTTGCAACTGTTGTTGATGATGATCCGCCATTGATAATGAAAGATCATTCCCAATGCGACCCCCATTACTACTGCTGCTGGAGAACTGCACTTGGGTAAATAAATAAATAAATAAATAAATAATAGAATGACTCATTTTGTTACTCATTCTGAACTCATTAGTCCTCTATTCACATGTGCAACAAGGTTAAAAAAAGTTTGTCAAATAAGTATATACATAAAGGGCAAAGAATCATCTTGCTTTCTGTGTATAACTCAATATATATCAACAATCATGTGTTAGGCTATTATTTTTTCTTCATCCACTAAAAGTTTTCTATACCGAACGATTTTTTATTGGTAATAATTGTCAAAAAAAAAGGGTAAATAGTGTTAATAATTTGAAATTTTAGTTAAAAAGCTTTATAACTATAGAAAAATACGAATAAAAATTAAGAAAACGTATAAAATCCACACACATATATATTAATCATCCTCATAATTGTTCCAAATTGTCTAAATAATACAACTGTGCATATGATTTTTTTTTCTTGTGTACAGAAAAGATCTGGCCTTATGTGTATATGATTAAAAACAATCATGAACAGCTAAATCATAAATGATAATTGTACTTTTTCTTTTTTGGTAGACATCAAGCTTATTCACTTCTCTTCACTAATAAATAGATTATTTTCACACCCGACCAATTAGCAAAAGAGGTGAATAGGCTCGATATAAAAAATAGCCATACTAAGAGTATATCAAAATAATTGAGTGTAAAATATATATTGAAATACAAAATATACATTAAAAATAGTTAAATTATACATGTATTTATATACAAACATATTATGGCTGATTTTTTATGTGCACATAATATTTTTATAATAAAAATTGAAAATAAAAAGAGAAATAACTTTAGAAAAATAATAAATCACAATTCTAATAAACATATATGAAATTTCAGGAATAAGAGTATACTATATGTGTTGATGATAATGGGTGGTTGTTCTTGATCTATGTCTCACCCATTTTGATGCATGATGAGCTAAAGGGAGATTTAATGGGAGAGGTACCCACATAAAAATTTGGTGGTTGAAGATGTGCAAAATTGTGAAGCATTTGAGGCTCCCCTGGGGACCTGTAGGGTCCATATCTTTGCGTTTCATTAGATGCTGAACAAGTAGTAGAATGGATGTGGGTTTGACTCAGCATCCTCAAGGCTTCACTCTCTCCGTGCAAATCCCTTCCTCCATGTGCTTCCATGTTTCTATTGCACGGTTTTGGTAGGATATTCACCAGCTAGATTAAAAATATATTCAAAAACCAAATAAATTAGGAAATTCGACAAAGTAAATCAATTATGTGCGCTTTTAAATAATTGTTTATTCAGACAAAGTAGTACATTGAAAAATCTGTGTATTTTTGTGTGCATGTAGATTTTTTTTTTATAAATTGTGTTCCAATATATTGTTTTCTTTACCATACTACTTTGTCCAAATAGAGAATTATTTGGAGCCGAGTAACAAGTAATTATTAACGAAAACCTTATAATTAATGAACCTTAGGCTTGCTTGCACCATTTCGCCAATTGGATTCAGATGGCATGAGCTGCTGGTGATGATCTTGAACATTTGTGGTGTGATTCCCCAATGCTCGATTATTGTTGCTAGATTTGAAACTTGAATTGCCCAAACTTAAATCTAGATTGTGATCTGCAGCATTACCTGTGGGTTCTACTGCCCAATAATATATTATTATTATTATTATTATTACATGTTAATGAAAATAATAAAAATAAGAGTAAATAAATACCTAATACTATCTCTGACCATTTATTTTTTTGTATAACTAGATCCACATTCTCATGTGAACATGATATTGTAAACTGAAAATGTCTTTATAAAAATAGCCACCATATTTAAAATAACATACAGAAATACTGATGTGTCATTTTTTATGGTTGAAAACGAGATTCTAATTTTATTTTGATTAAAAAATGAATTATGTATATATAAAATATTAGTTAGAAATTATTATTACAGTCAACATACACTACTCACCGGAATTAAGCTCATTTTCGTAGATGCTGGGATCAAAATTGGTGACGGCCTCTTTGCCGTTGCATTTTATTGCTGCTTTATCATAGGCCCTACAAAGAATGTGCAAGAAAAATTTAAAACCCTAGAAGATGGGCAATCTAGTAATTGAAATGTTAAAAAGTAAATAAGCAAATTGACAAGGCAACGAAAAGTAGATACCTTGCAGCTTCAATCTCGGTGTCAAACAAACCCAGATAGACGTACCTAGTGAAATCAAATTTATTACTAAGCTTAGACTCTATTTCATGACAAATATATTATATACATATATAATATAATAATTAAGAACTGCATGAAGAATCATATATACTTTTTCCCTAAAAATTGTCCCATTCGAGCTTCCCATCTTCCGCATTTGTGCAAAGTTACACCTCTATATTTAGAGCTTCCTCTTGGAAACCCAGTGCTTTGTCGGCGAAGAACGTGCACAAACTCTTCCTTAGTCAGATTGCTCATCTGTTTAAAACACACACCGCATTCAAATCCAGATTAATGTAAAATTAACAAAAAAATATTATTATAATGGTATATATAGAAGATAAGGTGTATGTAGTGCATCTTATACCACCACAGTTGAAGATAAACGCCTTTTATTTATTTATTTATTTATTTTTATAGAATAATAATAAATAAACGAAAATATTCACAACTTGCCTGCTTCAAGTCTTCTTCGTAGTCTTCAATGTTAAAGTTTATGTCTGCCTCCACTCCTCGGAACTTAATCGCTGCTCTATCGTATGCACTGGCCATATAGAAATTAAAAAAGAAAAAAAAAGGAAAATCCCTTGAGACTCAAAATTTCCCAGAAAGAAAGAAAGAAAAATAAAACGTTTATTATTTATTATTTATATATTATATATTTGATATTTGATTGGATTCTGTTGAAATTAAAGTTCTCACCGAGCAGCTGCATGTGCAGTGTCAAATCCACCTAGACAAATTTTACCCAGACAAAAACCATCTCGTCAGTCATCACAAGAGAAAATTTCCCCCACTACACACAAATAATAAAAACATGTATGTACACTCTTGTTTGTCTCTCTTCTTCTTCTACCAAATACACCCACAAAAGAAGAAAAAAAAAACGAAATTCCACACATGTTTTAGCCACTTATAACTATCCCCACACAAAATAATGCACATAATCATTAACATACATATAACAACTTACCCAGATACACTTGTTTTCCACAGTCCCTGCATCATCCAAGGACACAAAACGTAAATTAAAAAAAATAAAATAAAACTTCAATTGCAATAAGTTTCTATAAGTGTTGAGCTCTTTCTTTCTTTCAAAAAAAAAAAAAAAACCTTGAATTCCAAGAGTAAATGGACTAACCAAATATGAGACTCCCATCGACCGGTTCTTCTGTAAAAAGTGACTCCTCTGTACTGTGAGCTTCTTGACCGCGGTCCTCGGCGACTTTTTTTCATGGGTTGAGAAGCTTCCAGTGATGATTTTCCAGCACCAAGTGTTTCTGATTGGCAAAATTTCACGCCTACCCAGTGAGCACGTGGGAAAGTAGAGCCACCTCCGTCGCCGTCGCCGTCACCGTCACCGCCGCTTCCAGCCGGTGATGATGCGGCGGCCATATCAGCCTCCTCCATGGGGAAAAACTGCCGAGTCACTACCTGGCTGTGGTTCTCACTATCCATGGAATCTTCATCTTCATCTTCTTCATCATCATAACCGTGGGTTACTGAGAACCCGAATATCTTGCTTCTTCTACTCTTCTTCATGTCCGTTGTTGCTCTTACGACGCTACCTTCTTCTTGTTGTTCTTCTTCTTCTTCTGATCCGTCTTCGATGACAACTGCGGAGGAGCTTGAATTGGAAACAGATCCAACTCTCTTTCCCTTATGATTATTATTGTTGTTGTTGTTGTTATCGTCGTCTCCGTCTATGGAGTTCTTGAGAGAAGAGCAACCTTCTTCGGATTCCTCAACCTTTCTCCTCCGATCGGGTGAGTCATTGAGATCCCACATTCTTTTTTCTCTCTGATCTCTTTCTCTCCCCTTCAGCTGCAGTTACAGTTATAGTTACAGGCCTTATTGAAAAGAGAAGAGAAAGAGAAGAGAAACCAGTAAGTAACAGATTTTTTTTATTATTATTTCCCACTCTCACATCAGGAATAATAATTAAAAAAATAAACGCTCTCTCTCTCTCTTGGTTAATATTTTTTTTTTGAAAATAAAAAGTTAATTTGGGTTGGCCTGCAGTGCTGCAGAGGAAGGTTAAACTCTGTGTGTGTGTCTCGGGGTGCGTATTGTGCTTTTTCTCTCTTGATTGGAATAAAATAATATATATACAGAGAGAGAGTATGTGAGAAGAAGAAAAAAGGAGGAGGAGGTTGTGGACGGAAAGGTTGAGTGTGTAGTAGGAAAAATTCACAGAAGAAAATCAAAACCTAGGACGAGTTATAGAGAGAGAGAGGGGGGAGGGGTAGGTGTTGCAAAAATGTAGTAAAAGAGATGTTGAATGATGTTTGTATTCCACAAGTGCCCAATACAGCATAGACGAGGCCAGTTTGAGCAAGCTTAGCCGAAAGCATCTCACCCTTCTCCCTTAACACTCTTACATACACACGATGCCTTTCTTCTCACTCCTCACTCCTCTCTCCTCTCTCCCCCCACTTCCTTCTCTTTTCAATACACACATAATTTCACTCTCTTCAATTCAATGTCCTTTTTTCTTAATTTAATTTTTATGTATTTTAGTATAATACAGTTTTCCAAGTATATTCAATTATATATTTTTGATAGCCTGAATAATTATTTATAAAAATAATATAATATTAATATATTAAAATTAAACTTTTTAAAGTATATTAGTGTGACTAATTAATAATCTTTATTTAGATTTTATTTTTAAAATAAGAAACATAGATACAGTTAAGACTGGAATTATTTTGTTGTCCCACAAATAATTTTAAAGCTGAGTTAACTTTATATTTGTAATAAAAAAATATTAATTTTATATATTCTCATCTTAAATGTGAAGTGCATATGTTAAATAATTATTGAATAAAGTATAACTGAGAAAAAGTTAAATAAAACATCCTTAAATTAATCTGACAAAATTATGGATAAAAAATTACTTATATTATTAAATTGTAAAAATACGTATTTTGATATTTTAATTTACTATTTTGAATTCAAGTTTTATGAACAACAAAATTTCTACCCGAAATAACTCTTTAATTTTTTTCATAAAACTCTAGCGGAGTTAAACCAAATTATTAAAACCAAGAGGGAGATGCCAATGATTCAGTCATAACTAAAATCTATATTCTCATGTATTTATTTAAGTTGTGTTTACCTTGTTACCGAGATTGAGAGAGAATTAAATGAGTGGCGGAAATTGGGAAAGAAAGAGCCATCTCTTTCTTAAACAACTTTCCCACGTTAACCAAATCGAAAAGCATCTGAGGGGGAGTGCGTCTCTCTCTCTCTCTCTCTCCAAAGCAAATTACCCAGTAATGGAAATAGACAGCGCAAGCAGTGCCAAAGATAGATAATTACCCAAAACTAGCTTTTGTTAGCTTGTAATCAATCGTTAATGATTTCTATGTAATAAATAATAAATAACTTAAACGCAAGTAATCACAAAGGTCCTCAACTCTCGTCGCATCCACGCCTCCAAGCATTTTTATCTTTTTAGGATCATGACTAAGTTTTACCCTGTGGGCGTACCCAAGTGGGAAAGTAATTTGGGGTGGCGGAGGAGGGTATTTTGGGGAATAGAGATGAATGATTTGTAATTGTGAGTGTACTAGATAGAGAGCACAGTGGAAAATGGGAAAGGGAAATGGAAATGTGTTAAGAGTTTGGGGTAGGTTTTGGCATCAGAAAAGGAAATGGGAATAATAGTAGTAAAAGGAAACTCTTTCCAGAAAAGTCCAATCCAAGAGTACGGGAAGAGGGCCACCTTTGCCTCTTTCGTTCTCCAAGCGACCAATGGCCTTCCTACGCTGTACCTCGTATTTATGACCCTTTCTCATTACCTCACTCTCACCACCCTGCGCGTGTTTCCCAAAACTATCTCTCTCTCTCTTTGATTTAACTAATTTATATCTTAAGAACATATATAATAATGAATTAATAATTAAAATTATCTCTTAAAAATTATTAGATCTTCATTTTGACCTCCAAAAAATAAAATTAATAAAAAAAAGTCTCTAAATAATACTTGCGTTGGTGGAGTTTATTTTTCTATCATTTCAGTTGATAAGGTAGCTAACATTTGCTGAGCTGGAATGTTAATTTACAGTGTGGCATGGTGCATGAAATTGTGATCAATACTTTTCACAACTCAAATAATCCCTAGTAATGGCCCCAAAGACTTGGTGCTCAATACCATGGCATAAACACAACTTCGCACAACTAACCAGCAAGTGCACTAGGTCGTCCAAGTAATAAACCTTACGCGAGTAAGGGTCGATCCCACGGAGATTGTTGGTATGAAGCAAGTTATGGTCACCTTGTAAATCTTAGTCAGGCAGACTCAAATGGTTATGGATGATATATGAATAAAAGATAAAGATAGAGATACTTATGTATTTCATTGGTGAGAACTTCAGATAAGCGAATGGAGATGCTTTGTCCCTTCCGTCTCTCTGCTTTCCTACTGTCTTCATCCAACTCTTCCTACTCTTTTCCATGGCAAGCTGTATGTTGGGCATCACCGTTGTCAATGGCTACAGTCCCGTCCTCTCAGTGGAAATGTTCAACGTACCCTGTCACGGCACGGCTATCCAGCTGTCGGTTCTCGATCATGTTGGAATAGAATCCAGTGATTCTTTTACGTCTGTCACTAACGCCCCACAATCGCGAGTTTGAAGCTCGTCACAGTCATTCAATCATTGAATCCTACTCAGAATACCACAGACAAGGTTTAGACCTTCCGGATTCTCTTGAATGCCGCCATCAATTCTAGCTTATACCACGAAGATTCCGGTTAAAGAAATCCAAGAGATAAACATTCAATCCTTGTTTGCTTGTAGAACGGGAGTGGTTGTCAGTCACGCGTTCATGAGTGAGAATGATGATGAGCGTCACATAATCATCACATTCATCATGTTCTTGAGTGCGAATGAATATCTTGGAATAAGAACAAGCTGAATTGAATAGAAGAACAATAGTAATTGCATTAATACTCGAGGTACAGCAGAGCTCCACACCTTAATCTATGGTGTGTAGAAACTCCACCGTTGAAAATACATAAGAACAAGGTTTAGGCATGGCCGTGAGGCCAGCCCCCCAATGATCTAAGATAGCATAAGACTAAAGATAGCTACCCCGATGATCTAGAGATCTAAAGTGATCAAAAGATGAAAATACAATAGCAAAAGGTCCTACTTATAGAGAACTAGTAGCTTAAGGTTTACAAAGATGAGTAAATGACATAAAAATCCACTTCCGGGCCCACTTGGTGTGTGCTTGAGCTGAGCATTGAAGCATTTTCGTGTAGAGACTCTTCTTGGAGTTAAACGCCAGCTTTTGTGCCAGTTTGGGCGTTTAACTCCCATTCTTGTGCCAGTTCCGGCGTTTAACGCCGGGCATTCTTGAACTGATTTGGAACGCCGGTTTGGGCCATCAAATCTCGGGCAAAGTATAGACTATTATACATTGCTGGAAAGCCCAAGATGTCTACTTTCCAACGCCGTTGAGAGCGCGCCAATTGGACTTCTGTAGCTCCAGAAAATCCACTTCGAGTGCAGGGAGGTCAGAATCCAACAGCATCTGCAGTCCTTTTCAGTCTCTGAATCAGATTTTTGCTCAGGTCCCTCAATTTCAGCCAGAAAATACCTGAAATCACAGAAAAACACACAAACTCATAGTAAAGTCCAGAAAAGTGAATTTTAACTAAAAACTAATAAAAATATACTAAAAACTAACTAAATCTACTAAAAACATACTAAAAACAATGCCAAAAAGCGTACAATTATCCGCTCATCACAACACCAAACTTAAATTGTTGCTTGTCCCCAAGCAACTGAAAATCAAACAAGATAAAAAGAAGAGAATATGCAATGAATTCCAAAAACATCTGTGAAGATCAGTATTAATTAGATGAGCGGGTCTTTTAGCTTTTTGCCTCTGAACAGTTTTGGCATCTCACTTTATCCTTTGAAATTCAGAATGATTGGCTTCTATAGGAACTCAGAATCCAGATAGTGTTATTGATTCTCCTAGTTAAGTATGATGATTCTTGAACACAGCTACTTTATGAGTCTTGGCCGTGGCCCAAAGCACTCTGTCTTCCAATATTACCACTGGATACATACATGCCACAGATACATAATTGGGTGAACCTTTTCAGATTGTGACTCAGCTTTGCTAGAGTCCCCAATTAGAGGTGTCCAGGGTTCTTAAGCACACTCTTTTTGCCTTGGATCACAACTTTATTTCTTTCTTTTTCTTTCTTTTTCTCTTTCTCCCTTTTTTTTCGCTTCTTTTTTTTGTATTCACTGCTTTTTCTTGCTTCAAGAATCATTTTATGATTTTTCAGATTCTCAGTAACATGTCTCCTTTTTCATCATTCTTTCAAGAGCCAACAATTTTAACATTCATGAACAACAAATTCAAAAGACATATGCACTGTTCAAGCATACATTCAGAAAACAAAAGTATTGCCACCACATCAAAATAATTAATCTGTTATAAAATTCAAAATTCATGCAATTCTTCTCTTTTTCAATTAAGAACATTTTTCTTTTAAGAAAGGTGATGGATTCATAGGACATTCATAACTTTAAGGCATAGACACTAAGACACTAATGATCATAAGACACAAACATGGATAAACAAAAGCATGAAAATTCGAAAAACAGGAAAATAAAGGACAAGGAGATTAAAGAACGGATCCACCTTAGTGATGGCGGCTTGTTCTTCCTCTTGAAGGTCTTATGGAGTGCTTGAGCTCCTCAATGTCTCTTCCTTGCCTTTGTTGCCCCTCTCTCATGATTCTTTGATCTTCTCTAATTTCATGGAGGAGGATGAAATGTTCTTGGTGCTCCACCCTTAGTTGTCCCATGTTGGAACTCAATTCTCCTAGGGAGGTGTTGATTTGCTCCCAATAGTTTTGTGGAGGAAAGTGCATCCCTTGAGGTATCTCAGGGATTTCATGAGGAGGAATTTCCTCATGCTTGCTCCATCCTTTTCTTAGTGATGGGCTTGAGGTCATGCCTTCTCAGTTGAACCGGCTTCCCTCTTGAATCTCTCTTCCATTGGGCGCCCTCTTCACAAATGTCAGTGAGGACTTGGTCCAACCTTTGATCAAAGTTGACCCTTCTAGTGTAAGGGTGTTCATCTCCTTGCATCATGGGCAAGTTAAATGCCAACCTTACATTTTCCGGACTAAAATATAAGTATTTCCCCCGAACCATTGTAAGCCAATTCTTTGGGTCCGGGTTCACACTTTGATCATGGTTCTTGGTGATCCATGCATTGGCATAGAACTCTTGAACCATTAAGATTCCGACTTGTTGAATGGGGTTGGTAAGAACTTCCCAACCTCTTCTTCTAATCTCATGTTGGATCTCCGGATATTCACTCTTTTTGAGTTTGAAAGGGACCTCGGGGATCACCTTCTTCAAGGCCACAACTTCATAGAAGTGGTCTTGATGCACCCTTGAGATGAATCTTTCCATCTCCCATGACTCGGAGGTGGAAGCTTTTGCCTTCCCTTTCCTCTTTCTAGAGGTTTCTCCGGCCTTGGATGCCATAAATGGTTATGGAAAAACAAAAAGCAATGCTTTTACCATACCAAACTTAAAAGGTTTGCTCGTCCTCGAGCAAAAGAAGAAAGAAGAGAGTAGAAGAAGAAGAAATAGAGGAGAGGGAGATGGCTTTGTGGTTCGGCCAAAAGGGGGAGAAGTAGTGTTTAGAGTGTGTGAAAATGAAGGGGTGAAGATGGGTTTATATAGGGGTGGAAGAGAGGGGTAGTGTTCGGCCATTATGGGTGGGTTTGGGAGGGAAAGTGGTTTGAATTTGAATGGTGAGGTAGGTGGGGTTTTATGAAGGATGGATGTGAGTGTTGAAGAGAAAGATGGGATTTGATAGGTGAAGGGTTTTTGGGGAAGAGTGGTTGAGGTGATTGGTGAATGGGTGAAGAAGAGAGAGGGTGGTAGGGTAGGTGGGGATCCTGTGGGGTCCACAGATCTTGAGGTGTCAAGGAAAATTCAACCCTGCACCAAGTGGCGTGCAAAAATGCACCCTTTTGCCAATTCTGGCGTTAAACGCCGGGCTGGTGCCCATTTCTGGCGTTTAACGCCAGCTTCTTGCCCTTTTCTGGCGCTTAACGCCAGTCTGGTGCCCCTTTCTGGCGTTAAACGCCCAGAATGGTGCCAGACTGGGCGTTAAACGCCCATTTGCTAACTTCACTGGCGTTTAAACGCCAGCAAGTTTTCCTCCAGGGCGTGCTATTTTTCTTTCTGTTTTTCATTCTGTTTCTGCTTTTTCAATTGATTTTGTGACTTCTCATGATCATCAACCTACAAAAATCATAAAATAACAAAGGAAAATAGATAAAATATAACATTGGGTTGCCTCCCAACGAGCGCTTCTTTAATGCCAGTAGCTTGACAGAGGGCTCTCATGGAGCCTCACAGATACTCAGAGCAATGTTGGAACCTCCCAACACCAAACTTAGAGTTTGAATGTGGGGGTTCAACACCAAACTTAGAAGTTGGTTGTGGCCTCCCAACACCAAACTTAGAGTTTGACTGTGGGGGCTTTGTTTGACTCTGTTTTGAGAGAAGCTCTTCATGCTTCCTCTCCATGGTGATAAAGGGATATCCTTGAGCCTTAAACACAAAGGATTCTTCATTCACTTGAATGATCAATTTTCCTCTATCCACATCAATCACAGTCTTTGCTGTGGCTAGGAAGGGTCTGCCAAGGATGATGGATTCATCCATGCACTTCCCAGTCTCTAGGACTATGAAATCAGCAGGGATGTAATGGTCTTCAATCTTCACCAAAACATCCTCTACAAGTCCATAAGCTTGTTTTCTTGAGTTGTCTGCCATCTCTAGTGAGATTCTTGCAGCTTGTACCTCAAAGATCCCTAGCTTCTCCATTACAGAGAGAGGCACGAGGTTTACATTTGACCCTAAGTCACACAGAGCTTTCTTAAAGGTCATGGTGCCTATGGTACAAGGTATTGAAAACTTCCCAGGATCTTGTCTTTTTTGAGGTAATTTCTGCCTAGACAAGTCATCCAGTTCTTTGGTGAGCAAAGGAGGTTTGTTCTCCCAAGTCTCATTACCGAATAACTTGTCATTTAGCTTCATGATTGCTCCAAGGTACTTGGCAACTTGCTCTTCAGTGACATACTCATCCTCTTCAGAGGAAGAATACTCATCAGAGCTCATGAATGGCAGAAGTAAGTCCAATGGAATCTTTATGGTCTCATTTTGAGCCTCAGATTCCCATAGTTCCTCATTAGGAAACTCATTGGAGGCCAGTGGACGTCCATTGAGGTCTTCCTCAGTGGCGTTCACTGCCTCTTCCTCCTCTCCAAATTCGGCCATGTTGATGGCCTTGCACTCTCCTTTTGGATTTTCTTCTGTATTGCTTGGAAGAGTACTAGGAGGAAGTTCAGTAATTTTCTTGCTCAGCTGTCCCACTTGTGCCTCCAAATTCCTAATGGAGGACCTTGTTTCAGTCATGAAACTTTGAGTGGTTTTGATTAGATCAGAGACCATGGTTGCTAAGTCAGAGTGGCTTTGCTTAGAATTCTCTGTCTGTTGCTGAGAAGATGATGGAAAAGGCTTGCGATTGCTAAACCTGTTTCTTCCACCATTATTGTTGTTGAAACCTTGTTGAGGTCTCTGTTGATCCTTCCATAAGAAATTTGGATGATTTCTCCATGAAGAATTATAGGTGTTTCCATAGGGTTCTCCCATGTAATTCACCTCTTCCATTGAAGGGTTCTCAGGATCATAAGCTTCTTCTTCAGATGAAGCATCCTTAGTACTGCCTGGTGCAGCTTGCATTCCAGACAGACTTTGAGAAATTAAATTGACTTGCTGAGTCAATATCTTGTTCTGAGCCAATATGGCATTCAGAGTATCAATCTCAAGAACTCCTTTCTTCTGATTCATCCCATTGTTCACAGGATTCCTTTCAGAAGTGTACATGAATTGGTTATTTGCAACCATTTCAATTAGTTCTTGAGCTTCTATAGGCGTCTTCTTCAAATGGAGAGATCCTCCAGCAGAGCTATCCAAAGACATCTTGGACAGTTCAGAGAGACCATCATAGAAAATACCTATGATGTTCCATTCAGAAAGCATGTCAGAGGGACACTTTCTGATTAATTGTTTGTATCTTTCCCAAGCTTCATAGAGGGACTCTCCTTCCTTCTGTCTGAAGGTTTGGACTTCCACTCTAAGCTTACTCAATTTTTGAGGTGGAAAGAACTTTGCCAAGAAGGCATTGACTAGCTTTTTCCAAGAGTTCAGGCTTTCTTTAGGTTGTGAATCCAACCATATCCTAGCTCTGTCTCTTACACTAAAAGGGAATAGCATAAGTCTGTAGACCTCAGGGTCAACCCCATTAGTCTTGACAGTGTCACAGATTTGCAAGAACTCAGCTAAAAACTGATGAGGATCTTCCAATGGAAGTCCATGGAACTTGCGATTCTGTTGCATTAGAGAAACTAATTGAGGCTTAAGCTCAAAGTTGTTTGCTCCAATGGCAGGGATAGAGATGCTTCTCCCATAGAAGTCGGGAGTAGGTGCAGTAAAGTCACCCAGCACCTTCCTTGCATTGTTGGCATTGTTGTTGTTTTCGGTTGCCATGGGTTCTTCTTCTTTGAAGAATTCTGTTAGGTCCTCTACAGAGAATTGTGCTTTAGCTTCTCTTAGCTTTCGCTTCAAGGTCCTTTCAGGTTCAGGGTCAGCTTCAACAAGAATGCTTTTGTCTTTGCTCCTGCTCATATGAAAGAGAAGAGAACAAGAAAATGTGGAATCCTCTATGTCACAGTATAGAGATTCCTTGAGGTGTCAGAGGAACAGAAAAATAGAAGGAAGAGGTAGAAGAATTCGAACTTAGTGAGACAGAGTTCGAATTGTGCATTGAGGAGGAGTGTTACTCCATAAATAGAAGGATGTGAGAAGAGGGGAAGAAATTTTCGAAAATTAAGTAAAAGATTTTAAAAACATTTTAAAAAATACTAATTGATTTTTGAAAACCAAGAGTGGAAAAGAAATCAAGTGATTTTTGAAAAAGATTTTGAAATTAGAAATTAAAAAGATATGATTGAAAACTATTTTGAAAAAGATGTGATTAAAAAGATATGATTGAAAAGTTATGGTTTTAAAAAGATATGATTGAAAAGATATGATTTGAAAAACAATTTTAAAAAGATTTGATTTTAAAAATTAATAACTTGTCTAACAAGAAAAGATATGATTCAAACATTAAACCTCTCTCAACAGAAAAGGCAACATACTTGAAATGTTGAATCAAATCATTAATTGATAGCAAGTATTTTTGAAAAAGGAAAGAAATTGATTTTGAAAAAGATTTGATTGAAAAGATATGATTTGAAAAAGATTTGATTTTGAAAAACTTTGAAAAATTGAAAAAAATTGATTTGAAAACAGAATCTTCCCTCTTGTGCCATCCTGGCGTTAAACGCCCAGAATGGTGCACATTCTGGCGTTTAACGCCCAAAGCACTACCCTTTTGGGCGTTAAACACCCAGCCAGGCACCCTGGCTGGCGTTTAAACGCCAGTTTGCCTTCTTCACTGGGCGTTTTGAACGCCCGGCTTTTTCTGTGTAATTCCTCTGCTGTATGTTCTGAATCTTCAATTCTCTGTATTATTGACTTGAAAAGACACAAATTAAAAATATTTTTGGATTTTTAATAATGAGGAATAATCAAAATGCAACTAAAATCAAATAACAATGCATGCAAGACACCAAACTTAGCAGTTTGTATACTACTGACACTAACAAAATGAGAATGCATATGACAAACAACAAAAATACTCAAGACAAGAGAATTTAAAGATCAGAGCAAGGAAATCATCAAGAACATCTTGAAGATCACTTAAGACACATGAATGAATGCAAGAAGAACAGAAACATGCAATTGACACCAAACTTAACATGAGACACTAGACTCAACAAGAAATATACAATATTTTTTGGTTTTTATAATTTTGTAATTTTTTTGGATTTTTCAAAAATTAAATGGCAAAGAAAATAAAGGTATCAAAATTCTTAATGAGAATTCCAGGAATCATGCAATGTTAGTCTAAAGCTTCAGTCTAAAGGAATTAGACATGGATAGCCAAGCTTCAGCAGGACATTGCATTCAAGAGCTAAATTGATGAGAATCAATCAGCTTTGGTGATGATAAGATCATCACCTTGAAACACTAGAATTCATTCTTAAGAACTCTGAAAAATACCTAATCTAAGCAACAAGATGAACCGTCAGTTGTCCATACTCGAAACAATCCCCGGCAACGGCGCCAAAAACTTGGTGCACAAAATTGTGATCAATACTTTTCACAACTCAAATAATCCCTAGTAATGGCCCTAAAGACTTGGTGCTCAATACCATGGTATAAACACAACTTCGCACAACTAACCAGCAAGTGCACTGGGTCGTCCAAGTAATAAACCTTACGCGAGTAAGGGTCGATCCCACGGAAATTGTTGGTATGAAGCAAGCTATGGTCACTTTGTAAATCTTAGTCAGGCAGACTCAAATGGTTATGGATGATATATGAATAAAAGATAAAGATAGAGATACTTATGTATTTCATTGGTGAGAACTTCAGATAAGCGAATGGAGATGCTTTGTCCCTTCCGTCTCTCTGCTTTCCTACTGTCTTCATCCAACTCTTCCTACTCCTTTCCATGGCAAGCTGTATGTTGGGCATCACCGTTGTCAATGGCTACAGTCCCGTCCTCTCAGTGGAAATGTTCAACGCACCCTGTCACGGCACGGCTATCCAGCTGTCGGTTCTCGATCATGTCGGAATAGAATCCAGTGATTCTTTTACGTCTGTCACTAATGCCCCACAATCGCGAGTTTGAAGCTCGTCACAGTCATTCAATCATTGAATCCTACTCAGAATACCACAAACAAGGTTTAGACCTTCCGGATTCTTTTGAATGCCGCCATCAATTCTAGCTTATACCACGAAGATTCCGGTTAAAGAAATCCAAGAGATAAACATTCAAGCCTTGTTTGCTTGTAGAACGGGAGTGGTTGTCAGTCACGCGTTCATGAGTGAGAATGATGATGAGCGTCACATAATCATCACATTCATCATGTTCTTAAGTGCGAATGAATATCTTGGAATAAGAACAAGCTGAATTGAATAGAAGAACAATAGTAATTGCATTAATACTCGAGGTACAGCAGAGCTCCACACCTTAATCTATGGTGTGTAGAAACTCCACCGTTGAAAATACATAAGAACAAGGTCTAGGCATGGCCGTGAGGCCAGCCCCCCAATGATCTAAGATAGCATAAGACTAAAGATAGCTACCCCGATGATCTAGAGATCTAAAGTGATCAAAAGATGAAAATACAATAGCAAAAGGTCCTACTTATAGAGAACTAGTAGCTTAAGGTTTACAAAGATGAGTAAATGACATAAAAATCCACTTCCGGGCCCACTTGGTGTGTGCTTGGGCTGAGAATTGAAGCATTTTCATGTAGAGACTCTTCTTGGAGTTAAACGCCAGCTTTTGTGCCAGTTTGGGCGTTTAACTCCCATTCTTGTGCCAGTTCCGGCGTTTAACGTCGGGCATTCTTGAGCTTATTTGGAACGCCAGTTTGGGCCATCAAATCTTAGGAAAAGTATGAACTATTATACATTGCTGGAAAGCTCAGGATGTCTACTTTCTAACGCCGTTGAGAGCGCGCCAATTGGGCTTCTGTAGCTCCAGAAAATCCACTTCGAGTGCAGGGAGGTCAGAATCCAACAGCATCTACAGTCCTTTTCAGTCTCTGAATCAGATTTTTGCTCAGGTCCCTCAATTTCAGCCAGAAAATACCTGAAATCACAGAAAAATACACAAACTCATAGTAAAGTCTAGAAAAGTGAATTTTAACTAAAAACTAATAAAAATATACTAAAAACTAACTAAATCTACTAAAAACATACTAAAAACAATGCCAAAAAGCGTACAAATTATCCGCTCATCATGGCACAATCCAAAACAACATAGCTTCAATTCCTTCCCCTAAAACCATCAAACGACATTGTTTGAGGTCCAGAATGAGATATTCAAACATTTCTTTCCAACACCTTCTCTCATAACAACCCTCTCCATGTTTCACTCCAAAATCT
This sequence comes from Arachis stenosperma, assembly GCF_014773155.1. Taxonomy (NCBI): domain Eukaryota; kingdom Viridiplantae; phylum Streptophyta; class Magnoliopsida; order Fabales; family Fabaceae; genus Arachis; species Arachis stenosperma. The sequence goes on from NC_080377.1 coordinate 17,010,617, forward strand.
TTCATCTCCTCTATACTATTTGATACTTTGCCCTAAGACACTTGCCTATAATTTGAACCTCTCCACTTACTTCACAACAGATTTTGTGAGGCGACATTTGCGGAGGGGTTCGCGCTACTAGAGTGTAAAGTTGGAGGAGCTCACGGAGAACTTACGCTCTTGGAGGAAGGAATAATAACTGCCATAGGTAAAGATTTAAATTATTTTTTGTCAATTTTTGTTGATTTTACAGTATTGGTGTGTGTCATTTTATGTTGATGTAGTTGTAAGAACCATTGAGTTAGACTAGGATTTAGAGTTTTCGATATATTTTTATATTGATGTTGTTAGCGAAGGTATGATATTAGGAATAACATATTCTCTATGAGGTTTCTGTGATAAGTTTCATGGTTATTATGTTGGGAATATTTTAGTGTTTGGTCTTAGTCAAGGGTTCGTTATGATTATGAGCATGTTGTTTATTGTGGGTTTACATGTAGTTGCTACTCTGAGTTTGTTGCATATTTTGCTGTTGATAAATGTTATTTGATTTTTATTTTTTGTAGAAAGAAGATCCTCCTATGACATTTGTATTTTACTATGGTGAAAAGTTTAAGAAGAATCATGGTGGATCACTGCACTATGAGCCCGATCACACAGAGGTGTTAATGGTAGTTAACGGCGACACACTTGATGTGTTCTTTGTGAAGGGTTATGATGAGCGGATAATTTGTACCCTTTTTGGCATTGTTTTTAGTATATTTTTAGTATCTTTTAGTTAGTTTTTAGTATATTTTTAGTAATTTTTAGTTAAAATTTACTTTTCTGGACTTTACTATGAGTTTGTGTGTTTTTCTGTGATTTCAGGTATTTTCTGACTGAAATTGAAGGTTCTGAGCAAAAATCTGATTCAGAGACTGAAAAGGACTGCAGATGCTGTTGGATTCTGACCTCCCTGCACTCGAAGTGAATTTTCTGGAGCTACAGAGGCCCAATTGGCGCGCTCTCAACGGCATTGGAAAGTAGACATCCTGGGCTTTCCAGAAATATATGATAGTTCATACTTTGCCCAAGATTTGATGGCCCAAACCGGCGTGGCAAATCAGCCTCAGAAATTCCAGCGTTTAACGCTGGAACTGGCATAAAACTTGGAGTTAAACGCCCAAACTGGCATGAAAGCTGGCGTTTAACTCCAGAAAAGGTCTCTACACGAAAATGCTTCACTGCTCAGCCCAAGCACACACTAAGTGGACCCAGAAGTGGATTTTTACGTCATTTACTCATTTCTGTACACCCTAGGTTACTAGTCTACTATTAATAGGATCTTTTGACATTGTATCTGACCTCATGACATTTTTACACATTTCATTGTATACCTTCCACGGCATGAGTCTCTAAACCCCATGGTTGGGGGTGAGGAGCTCTGCTGTGTCTTGATGGATTAATGCAATTACTACTATTTCTTATTCAATCATGCTTGCTTCCATTCTAAGATATCACTTGCTCTTAACCCGGATGAATGTGATGATCCGTGACACTCATCATCATTCTCAACTATGAACATGTGCCTGACAACCACCCTTGTTCTACTTTAGATTGAGTAGATATCTCTTGGATTCCTTAACCAGAATCTTCGTGGTATAAGCTAGAACTGATGGCGGCATTCAAGAGAATCCGGAAGGTCTAAACCTTGTCTGTGGTATTCTGAGTAGGATTCAATGACTGAATGACTGTGACGTGCTTCAAACTCCTAGCAGGCGGGGCGTTAGTGACAGACGCAAAAGAATCAATGGATTCTATTCCGGTCTGATCGAGAACCGACAGATGATTAGCCATGCTGTGACAGAGCATAGGAACGTTTTCACTGAGAGGATGGGAGGTAGCCACTGACAACGGTGAAACCCTACATACAGCTTGCCATGGAAGGAGCCTTGCGTGTTTGATGAAGAAGACAGTAGGAAAGCAGAGATTCAGAAGATGGAGCATCTCCAAAGCCTCAACCTATTCTCCATTACTGCAAAACAAGTACCTATTTCATGTTCTTTTGCTTTTCACAATCAATCCTGATAATTTCTGATATCCTGACTAAGATTTATAAGATAACCATAGCTTGCTTCAAGCCGACAATCTCCGTGGGATCGACCCTTGCTCACGCAAGGTATTACTTGGACGACCCAGTGCACTTGCTGGTTAGTTGTGCGGGATTGCAAAAGTGTGATTGCAATTTCGTGCACCAAGTTTTTGGCGCCGTTGCCGGGGGTTGTTCGAGTTTGGACAACTGACGGTTTATCTTGTTGCTTAGATTAGGACTGTTTTATTATTATTAGTTTAGAGTCTTTTAGTTGAGTCTAGTTTCATATTCTAAGTTTGGTGTCAATTGCATGCTTTTGTTTTTCTTTTAAAATTTTCGATTTTGCATGTTCTTAGTCCCTTTTTTATTCATAAAAATTCTAAGTTTGGTGTCCTCTTTGTGTTTTTCCTTTAAAATTTTCGAAAATTAGTGTTTGATTTTCTAAAAATTTTAAGTTTGGTGTCTTTTTGTGGTTTTTCTCTTTCCTCTGTTCAAAAATCAAATCTTTTTCATAAAACTTTTCAATCATATCTTTCTAATTGCTTTTTTCAAAATCTTTTTAATTAACTAATTGATTCAGTTCTCAATTTGCTTTGATTTTGTTTTCTTTTTGATTTTCGAATTTTTTTTAATTTCCTTTTATTTTATTTTAATTTTTTTTCGTTTAATTCAAAAAAAAAAACAAAATTTATCTATTTGCAATCATTATCATTTCCCTTTTGTCCATTATGGACCTAAGAGGGATTGATCAGTCCAAAAGGACTCTGGGGTCATATGCTAACCCCATTACAGCTGCATATGGGAGTAGCATCTGTACACCTCCCATCAAAGCAAGCAGCTTTGAGCTAAATCCTCAACTCATTATCATAGTGCAGCAAAACTGCCAGTATTCCGGTCTTCCACAGGAAGAACCTACTGAGTTTCTGGCACAGTTCTTACAAATTGCTGACACAGTACATGATAAAGAGGTAGATCAGGATGTCTACAGACTATTACTGTTTCCATTTGCTGTAAAAGATCAAGCTAAAAGGTGGTTGAATAACCAACCTACAGCAAGCATAAAGACATGGAAACAGTTGTCAGACAAATTCCTGAATCATTTTTACCCTCCAAAGAGGAAGACACAGCTAAGGCTGGACATCCAAGGCTTTAAACAAGAGGATAATGAATCCCTTTATAATGCCTGGGAGAGGTATAGAGGTATGCTTAGAAAATGCCCCTCTGAAATGTTTTCAGAGTGGGTACAGTTAGACATCTTCTACTATGGGCTCACAGAAAAAGCTCAGATGTCTTTAGACCACTCAGCTGGTGGATCTATACACATGAGGAAGACAATTGAAGAAGCTCAAGAGCTTATAGACACTGTTGCTAGAAACCAATACTTATATTCTAGCAATAAGTTCGTTCCAAAAGAGGAAGTCATGGCATTAGTCACTGATCCTAATCCTCAAGAACAGATGAATGAGCTTAATCAACAATTGCTCCTGATGACAGAACAGTTAGCAGAATTTAAAGAAATGCTCCATGATACTAAGGTTGCTAACAAGAACATAGAACTGCAGTTGAATCAAGCAAAACAGCAAATATCTAAACAGATAACAGAAGAATGTCAAGCAGTTCAACTGAGGAGTGGGAGAACACTGAATACCACTGCTCAAAAGAGCAAAAAGCCAAACAAGGAACAATTGACAGAGGATAACCAAACCAATGTTCAAAATCCTTCTGAGGACAGTAAGAGCCCAGAGAGGAATGTTATTGGCGTTCAAACGCCAGAAAGGGAAGGAAAGCTGGCGTTAAACGCCCATTCCTTGCCCAGTTCTGGCGTTCAAACGCCAGAAAAGGGGGAAAAGTTGGCGTTAAACGCCCATTTTCCACCCAATCCTGGCGTTCAGACGCCAAGGGGAGATCAGACACCTGAGAGTGCTGACAGTAATCCCTCTAACAAGGCTTCTTCAACCACTTCTGTAAGAAATAAACCTGCAGCATCTAAGGTTGAAGAATATCAAGCCAAGATGCCTTATCCTCAGAAACTCCGCAAAGCGGAACAGGATAAGCAATTTGCCCGCTTTGCAGACTATCTAAGGACTCTTGAAATAAAGATTCCGTTTGCAGAGGCACTTGAGCAAATACCTTCCTATGCTAAGTTCATGAAAGAGATCTTAAGTCATAAGAAGGATTGGAGAGAAACTGAAAAAGTGTTTCTCACTGAAGAATGCAGTGCAGTCATTCTGAAAAGCTTACCAGAAAAGCTTCAAGATCCTGGAAGCTTTATGATACCATGCACATTAGAGGGTGCTTGCACCAAGACAGCCCTATGTGATCTTGGAGCAAGCATCAATCTAATACCTGCATCCACTATCAGAAAGCTTGGGTTGACTGGAGAAGTCAAACCAACCAGGATATGCCTCCAACTTGCTGATGGCTCCATTAAACACCCATCAGGCATAATAGAGGACATGATTGTCAAGGTTGGGCCCTTTGCCTTTCCAACTGACTTTGTGGTGCTGGAAATGGAGGAGCACAAGAGTGCAACTCTCATTCTAGGAAGACCTTTCCTAGCAACTGGACGAACTCTCATTGATGTACAAAGAGGGGAAGTAACCCTGAGAGTCAATGAGGATGAGTTCAAGTTGAATGCTGTAAAAGCTATGCAGCATCCAGACACACCAAATGACTGCATGGGCGCTGACATTATTGACTCTCTGGTAGAAGAGATCAATATGGCTGAAAGCCTAGAATCAGAGCTTGAAGACATCTTCAAGGATGTTCAACCTGATCAAGAAGAACCACAGGAAACAAAAGAATTTTCGAAAATTCCTCAGGAGGAGGATAAGCCTCCCAAACCTGAACTCAAACCACTACCACCATCCCTGAAATATGCATTTCTGGGAGGGGGTGAAACTTTTCCAGTGATTATAAGCTCTGCTTTAAATCCACAGGAAGAGGAAGCACTGATTCATGTGCTAAGGACACACAAGACAGCTCTTGGGTGGTCCATAAGTGATCTCAAGGGTATTAGCCCAGCTAGATGCATGCACAAGATCCTGTTGGAGGATAATGCCAAACCAGTGATCCAACCACAAAGGAGGCTAAATCCAGCCATGAAGGAGGTAGTGCAGAAAGAGGTCACTAAATTACTAGAGGCTGGGATTATTTATCCTATTTCTGATAGCCCCTGGGTGAGCCCTGTCCAAGTTGTCCCCAAAAAGGGAGGCATGACAGTGGTTCATAATGAAAATAATGAACTGGTTCCTACAAGAACAGTTATAGGGTGGCGTATGTGTATTGACTACAGAAGGCTCAATACAGCCACCAGAAAGGATCATTTCCCTTTACCATTCATAGACTAAATGCTAGAAAGACTAGCTGGTCATGATTATTACTGCTTTTTGGATGGCTATTCAGGCTACAACCAAATTACAGTAGATCCTCAGGACCAAGAGAAAACGGCATTTACCTGCCCTTCTGGCGTGTTTGCCTACAGAAGGATGCCTTTTGGTCTGTGCAATGCACCTGCAACCTTTCAGAGGTGCATGCTCTCTATCTTCTCAGATATGGTAGAGAAATTTCTGGAAGTCTTCATGGATGACTTCTCAGTATATGGAGACTCATTCAGCTCCTGTCTTAACCACCTATCACTTGTCCTGAAAAGATGCCAAGAGACTAACCTGGTTTTAAACTAGGAGAAATGTCACTTTATGGTGACTGAAGGAATTGTCCTTGGGCACAAAATTTCAAACAAAGGAATAGAGGTGGATAAGGCAAAGGTAGAGGTAATTGAAAAATTACCACCACCTACCAATGTTAAGGCAATCAGAAGCTTTCTGGGGCATGCAGGATTTTACAGAAGGTTTATAAAAGATTTTTCGAAAATTGCAAAACCTCTGAGTAACCTGCTAGCTGCTGACACACCATTTGTGTTTGACACACAGTGTCAGCAGGCGTTTGAGACCCTGAAAGCTAAGCTGGTCACAGCACCAGTCATCTCTGCACCAGATTGGACATTGCCATTTGAGTTAATGTGTGATGCCAGTGATCATGCCATTGGTGCAGTGTTGGGACAGAGGCATAACAAACTTCTGCACGTCATTTATTATGCTAGCCGTGTTCTAAATGATGCACAGAAGAATTACACAACCACAGAAAAAGAATTACTTGCAGTGGTTTATGCCATTGACAAGTTTAGATCTTATCTAGTGGGATCCAAAGTGATTGTGTACACTGACCATGCTGCTCTTAAATACTTACTCACAAAGCAGGATTCAAAACCCAGGCTAATAAGATGGGTGTTGCTTCTGCAAGAGTTTGATATAGAAATAAGAGACAGAAAAGGGACAGAGAACCAAGTAGCCGATCATCTGTCCAGAATAGAACCAGTAGCTGGGGCGTCCCTCCCTTCTACTGAGATCTCCGAGACCTTCCCAGATGAGCAACTCTTTGCCATTCGGGAAGCTCCTTGGTTTGCAGATATTGCAAATTATAAAGCTGTGAGGTTCATACCCAAGGAGTACAGCAGTGTGCAAAGAAAGAAATTAATTTCAGATGCCAAGTACTACCTCTGGGATGAACCATATCTCTTTAAGAGATGTGCTGACGGAGTGATCCGCAGATGTGTACCCAGAGAAGAAGCACAAAGGATCCTATGGCATTGCCATGGATCACAGTATGGAGGACATTTTGGAAGTGAGCGAACAGCCACTAAAGTCCTCCAGTGTGGCTTCTACTGGCCTACTCTCTATAAAGATTCCCGAGAGTTTGTGCGTAACTGTGACAGTTGCCAAAGAGCTGGTAACCTGCCTCACGGATATGCCATGCCTCAACAAGGGATATTAGAGATAGAATTGTTTGATGTATGGGGAATTGACTTCATGGGGCCATTCCCACCATCATACTCAAACACTTACATTCTGGTGGCGGTGGACTATGTATCTAAGTGGGTAGAAGCAATTGCTACACCCACTAATGATACCAAGACCGTGCTAAAATTCCTCCAGAAACACATCTTCAGCAGATTTGGTGTTCTCAGAGTACTAATCAGTGATGGGGCTCTCATTTCTGCAATAGACAGCTACACTCTGCTATGGTTAGATATGGAATTAGCCATAAAGTGGCAACTCCGTATCATCCACAGACAAATGGGCAAGCTGAAGTCTCTAACAGAGAGCTAAAAAGAATCTTAGAACGGACTGTGATAGCCCGAAGAAAGGATTGGGCAAAGAGCTTGGATGATGCTCTGTGGGCATACAGAACAGCATTCAAGACTCCTATAGGAACCTCTCCATACCAACTGGTGTATGGGAAGGCCTGTCATCTGCCCGTGGAACTGGAACATAAAGCCTACTGGGCAACCAGATTCCTAAACATGGATGCTCAGTTAGCTGGTGAAAAAAGATTGCTCCAGTTAAATGAGCTAGAGGAGTTCAGACTCAATGCCTTTGAAAATGCAAAAAATTATAAGGAAAAGGCAAAGAAGTGGCATGACAAGAAGTTGTCAACCAGAGTCTTTGAGCCAGGACAAAAAGTTCTGCTCTTCAACTCCAGGCTCAAATTGTTTCCAGGAAAACTCAAATCCCGATGGAGGGGTCCGTATGTGATCACAGGAGTGTCACCATATGGATATGTTGAGCTTCAGGATATTGATTCTGACAAAAAGTTCATTGTTAATGGACAGAGAATCAAGCATTATCTTGAAAGCAATTTTGAGCAGGAATGCTCAAAACTGAGACTTGAGTGAGTCTCAGTAAAGGTCCAGCTAAAGACAGTAAAGAAGCGCTTGCTGGGAGGCAACCCAGTCATTAGGAGGCTATATGATTTGTTTTTACAGAGGCAAGTATCAAAAATGAAGGAATTCACAGAGTTACAGAAGGATTCAGCTCAAAAAGCAGAGAAAAAGAGCTTACTGGCGAAAAAACGCCAGTAAGGGGCATTTTGGGCGTTAAACGCCAGAATGGGTACCATTCTGGGCGTTTAACGCCAGGAATGGTGCCATTTTGGGCGTTAAACGCCAAAATGGGCACCATTCTGGGCGTTTAACGCCAGGTGTGCAGAATCCTGGGCGTTTAGAAAAACGCCCAGTGATAAAGGCTTTCTGGCGTTTAACGCCAGCCAGGGCACCTGGCTGGGCGTTAAACGCCCAAAAGGGGCATCAAATGGGCGTTAAACGCCAGAATGGGTGCCATTCTGGGCGTTTAACGCCAGAAAGGTGGGGGGGGGGGACCACAATTTCGTTTTCAACTCAAATTTTTTCAAACTTTCCTTTTATTACCCATACTCTTCTACATAAATGCACTTCAACCTTTCATCATTCACTCTCAAATCTTCACAAATCAAAACCATTCTTCAAATCTATCTCAAATTAATCCCAAATCTTCTTCAAAAACTCACCCTTTTTTCAAATTCTCTCCATATCTTCTCAAAGGGTTGGATCAAGTTCTAGAGGACATATGCCTCCCTGGAACTAAGTGGATAACCAATTCTAAGGGTGTCCCAAACCAACTCAAGAGGGGAGACCTCAAACCAATTGCAAGAGGTTGGCTAGACTTTATTGGGCGTTCCATACTGCCCACTAGCAACCATTCTGAGGTAACTATCAAGAGAGCAGTGATGATTCATTGCATTATGCTTGGAAAAGAAGTGGAGGTTCATCATGTGATTGCTTGTGAGATCTACACAATTGCAAATAAGAATTCCACTGAAGCCAAACTGGCTTACCCAAGCTTGATCTCCTTGCTCTGTAAAGAGGCTGGGGTGAAAATGGGAGTAGATGAATTCATACCCATTGAACACCCAATCACCAAGAAGTCAATAGAAGGACAATTGCAAGACAACTCTATCAAAAGGAGGGCGCAGGAGTTCCTCCCTGAATTTCCTGAAATTGGCTACTGGGCCAGCCTAGAAGCATCTATCATCAAGTTGCAAGAGACTATGGAGCAACTTAAGGAAGAACAGCAGAATCAGAACTGCATGCTCTGCAAATTGCTGAAGGAGCAAGAGAAGCAGGGGCGTGAACTCCAAGAGATGAAACGCCAAAAGCTCTCCTCTCAAGCTGAGGGAGCATCCACTTCTCAAAATCAAGGTTGTTAAGTCCTAACTCTGTGAAAACATCTATCATTAGGAGCCTATGTTTTGCGTTTTTTTTGTTTTGTTTTCTATTTCTAGTTTCATCTTATATTTATTTTCTGAGTCTTGTTCTTAATTTATAATTAATAAAATTTGAAGTTTATGCCTTAAAGCTATGAATGTCCTATGAATCCATCACCTCTCTTAAATGAAAAATGCTTTAACCACAAAAGAACAAGAAGTACAGGATTTCGAAATTAATCCTTGAAACTAGTTGAATTAGTTTGATGTGGAGACAATACTTTTTGTTTTCTGAATGAATGCTTGAACAGTGCATATGTCTTTTGAATTTGTTGTTTTGAGAATGTTAAAATTGTTGGCTCTTGAAAGAATGAGGAGAAAGAGAACTGTTATTGAGGATCTGAAAAATCATCAAATTGATTCTTGAAGCAAAAAAAAAAAATTTCGAAAAAAAAGAGAAAAAGAAAGAAAAAGAAAGAAATAAAGTTGTGATCCAAGGCAAAAAGAGTGTGCTTAAGAACCTTGGACACCTCTAATTGGGGACTCTAGCAAAGCTGAGTCACAATCTAAAAAGGTTCACCCAATTATGTGTCTGTGGCATGTATGTATCTGGTGGTAATACTGGAAGACAGAGTGCTTTAGGCCACAGCCAAGACTCATACACTAGCTATGTTCAAGAATCATTATACTTAACTAGGAGAATCAATAACACTATCTGAGTTTTGAGTTCTCATAGATGCCAATCATTCTGGACTTCAAAGGATAGAGTGAGATGCCAAAACTGTTCGGAGGCAAAAAGCTACTAGTCCCGCTCATCTAATTGGAGCTATGTTTCTTTGATATTTTGGAGTCTATAGTATATTCTCTTCTTTTTATTCTATTTTGATTTTCAGTTGCTTGGGGACAAGCAACAATTTAAGTTTGGTGTTGTGATGAGCGGATAATTTGTACCCTTTTTGGCATTGTTTTTAGTATGTTTTTAGTATCTTTTAGTTAGTTTTTAGTATATTTTTAGTAATTTTTAGTTAAAATTCACTTTTCTGGACTTTACTATGAGTTTGTGTATTTTTCTATGATTTCAGGTATTTTCTGACTGAAATTGAAGGTTCTGAGCAAAAATCTGATTCAGAGACTGAAAAGGACTGCAGATGCTGTTGGATTCTGACCTCCCTGCACTCGAAGTGGATTTTCTGGAGCTACAGAAGCCCAATTGGCGCGCTTTCAACGGCGTTGGAAAGTAGACATCCTGGGCTTTCCAGCAATATATGATAGTCCATACTTTGCCCAAGATTTGATGGCTTAAACTGGCGTGGCAAATCAGCCTCAGAAATTTCAGCGTTTAACGCTGGAACTGGCATAAAACTTAGAGTTAAACGCCCAAACTGGCATGAAAGCTGGCGTTTAACTCCAGAAAAGGTCTCTACACGAAAATGCTTCACTGCTCAGCCCAAGCACACACTAAGTGGACCCAGAAGTGGATTTTTACGTCATTTACTCATTTCTGTACACCCTAGGTTACTAGTCTACTATTAATAGGATCTTTTGACATTGTATCTGACCTCATGACATTTTTACAGATTTCATTGTATACCTTCTACAGCATGAGTCTCTAAACCCCATGGTTGGGGGTGAGGAGCTCTGCTGTGTCTTGATGGATTAATGCAATTACTACTGTTTCTTATTCAATCATGCTTGCTTCCATTCTAAGATATCACTTGCTCTTAACCCGGATGAATGTGATGATCCGTGACACTCATCATCATTCTCAACTATGAACATGTGCCTGACAACCACCCATGTTCTACTTTAGATTGAGTAGATATCTCTTGGATTCCTTAACCAGAATCTTCGTGGTATAAGCTAGAACTGATGGCGGTATTCAAGAGAATCCGGAAGGTCTAAACCTTGTCTGTGGTATTCTGAGTAGGATTCAATGACTGAATGACTGTGACGTGCTTCAAACTCCTAGCAGGCGGGGCGTTAGTGATAGACGCAAAAGAATCAATGGATTATATTCCGGCCTGACCGAGAACCGACAGATGATTAGCCATGCTGTGACAGAGCATAGGAACGTTTTCACTGAGAGGATGGGAGGTAGCCACTGACAACGATGAAACCCTACATACAGCTTGCCATGGAAGGAGCCTTGCGTGTTTGATGAAGAAGACAGTAGGAAAGCAGAGATTCAGAAGATGGAGCATCTCTAAAGCCTCAACCTATTCTCCATTACTGCAAAACAAGTACCTATTTCATGTTCTTTTGCTTTTCACAATCAATCCTGATAATTTCTGATATCCTGACTAAGATTTACAAGATAACCATAGCTTGCTTCAAGCCGACAATCTCCGTGGGATCGACCCTTGCTCACGCAAGGTATTACTTGGACGACCCAGTGCACTTGCTGGTTAGTTGTGCGGGATTGCAAAAGTGTGATTGCAATTTCGTGCACCAGGTTACTTTAAGGAATTGGGTTATGCTGAGGCTAGAGAATGTTGGTGAAAAGCTCCCGGAGTTCTTCTTGAATTCGGGTTGAAAAGGCTGGCCACAAATGATGATTTGATTGCAATGGTCAAGAATTGTAGGAGGAACTTCAATTTGATCAACCTGTATTTCGAGCATGGTGTTTCAGAGCTATTTGTTGTTGACAAGAAGGAAGAAGATATGGTAAAAAAGAAGCCATCCCAAACCAAGATACAACACTCTCAGCCCACTAAGATACCTTCTCATCTAAAAGCATGCTCTTAATCCTCTAAGGCATCATCTGAGGTTACTAGATTACCCTCTCAACCCACTAAATTGCCTACCCATCCCACTAATCTACCAAGTCAACCCACTAAGCTACCCACTAATTCCACTAGACCATCATCTCAACCCATTAAAAAATCACTTCACCCCATTAAAACTCCATCACAGCCCAATAAACCCTATACTCAGCCTACTAAGTCTACCTTTACTCCACCTCAGACCAAAGGAAAGACCAGTTTCACTACCACCACAAGAGCTGGAAGGCATGTGAAAATATTGGAAGTCAAAGAAAATAGTGACTCTCATGACTTCTATGAGATTGCTGAAGACAGTCTTTACAAGCCTTTAAAGGTCTTAGGAGATGATGAATACAATAGTGGCAGTGATGATGGTGTAAACTCTACAAAGTTGAACAAAAAAAGTGAGGTCAAAGAGAAGCATAAGCCTGCTAAAACCAGATTAGTAGATAAAAAAATAGAGATTGATGATTCTAGTTATGAGGCTTCTGATGATGAGGAAAGCTATGATTCATGTATTTACGTAATTCAATTAACATGTTATGGTAATTGCATTTAGGTAAAGTGACTAATTACACCACTTTTTGATTTGGTAGACCTAGAATATGATGATGTTCATGATGGTGATTCAGATGTCAACTCAAAGCACTCAGAGGACTCGGGTCAGGAGTTGGACTCTGATGAGGAATCACCAATTGTCTATCCTTACTACAAGCAACTAAGGACTATATAATCTAGTGGAGTAGAAATATTTTGTTTATAAAAAAATGATAAGAATCATGTTAGGGTTGTATGTAAGACAAAGGGTTGTTCTTGGGTAGTGTACTGTGTATGTAGTAAATAAGACGGGTCTTGGCAAATTAAAACTCTAGTTGACAACCATACATATCCTAGAAAGCAAAAAAAAGGGGGCAGCTACCCAAGAGTAGACATTGAGTAAACTTGTATCAAAGCTTAGAAAGCATCTTACTATGAGACATCTTGAGGTTTATGATTGGTTTGCCTGAAAGTGTAATGTAAATTTAAATAGCACCTGTATCAGTAGGCCATTGAAAGCTGCTAGAAAAGTGGTAGAGGGTGATGAGATTGTTCAGTATGGGTTGGTCTGGGACTATACTAATGAATTACAAGTAATCCTGGGTTAGTTCAAGTTGGTGTCATTCTGATGCCTGAGGGTCCTCCTCAGTTTGAGAGGTTCTATGTGTCTTAATGGTGTAAAAAAGAATTTAAGGCTGGGTGTAGGCCTATGATTGGATTATATGAGGCTTTTCTCAAGACTTTGCATGGTGGGCAAATACTGATTGTGTGTGGCCAAGATGCCAACAATCACATCTTCGTGTTTGCCTATGCAATTATGGATATTGAAAATAAGGACAACTGAAAATGGTTTTTAGACTTGTTGCAGTCAGACCTTGGCAACTATAATGATAACAAGTTATGCTTCATTTTAGACTTTCAAAAGGTGAGGACAAATTTTAATACTCGAATATGTTATTTTGGGACTAAAATGATTTAATGAGACATACTGTTAGGACTGAATTGATTTAATGAGAATCTTTAAGGGATTGATATGATTAACAATCTTTTTGTGTTTGTCTATTTTGGTCAGGGTCTAATTCCAGCAGTGAAGGAAATGATGCCTCATATGCACCACAAATTCTTTGTGTGGCATCTATGGCGGAATTTCTCAAAATAATGGGGTAGCACAAAGTTGAAAGACCTGGTTTGGGAGTGTTTTAGATCAAGAACATGCAATGAGTTTGATAGAAACATGAAGAGAGTTAAGCTAATTAATGAGCAGGCTTGGCAGTACCTTTACAAGTAGCTGAAGGAAGCTTGGACAAAAGCATACTTCAGTGAAGATCCAAATATCGACAACATTTGCAACAATGTTTGCAAATCATTCAATGCAAAAATCAAGCATGAAAAGACCAAGCCTATTCTAACTTTAGCTGAAGAGGTGAAAAGAATAATCATGAAGAGTATGATAGACAACAGACAAAAGTTGAGCAATTATCAAGGAATTCTACCTCCGGTACAATAAAGCAGACTAGAAGCCATGACAAAATTATCTAGTCACTAGGCTCCTCAATAGTGTGGGTAATCATAAAGAGGAATTGTATGAATTTCATGGCTGGCCCACTAACATGGTGGTAGACTTGGAAAAGCACACTTACACTTGTAGGTTCTGAAAACTCACAGGTAAATCATCCAAGCCTTTCCTTCCTTTCCTTACTCTCACTTAGTAAGAATTGATTTAAGTCAAATTTGTATGTGCTGGCCACAGGGATGCCATGTATGCATGCAATCTCAGCCATACAGGATAAAAATGGTAAAAGGGTTGAGGAATACTATGATGAATGGTTGATGATAGAGGCGTATAAGAGGACATACCATTTCAATATCAATCTGATGAAGGGACGAGATTTGTGGGAGAAAACACCGTCATCAGCTCCTGTCCCATCCCCAATTAAGCCAAAACCCAGAAGGCCTACCAAGAAGAGGAGAAGAGACAAGGGTGAACAGCCATGCAGATTAAGCATGAAGATGAAGAGGAGGTACTATCCAATCAGGTGCATGTATTGTAGTGAGGACATAACAAAAGACGTTGTGCAAAGAAGAAACAAGTGGATGCCGAGGAACAAGCTAGGCAAATACAACTGTAGCTTGCACTTATTAAAGAACCTGTTGCTACTGCAGGTGAAACCAACACCAACAATGATGTTCCATCCCATGCTGTACCTCCTTCACCAGTCCAGCCACAACTTGAGATCACAATTAGCCAACGAGAAGGCTCCCCTCCAATACAAGATACCCAACAGCCTGTTGAAAATCTTCAAGTTGTTTACTTAGTACTTTCTCTTTAACACTACTTGCTTTTATTTAGTTGAAAAATAATGTTATGTTCACCGACCTATACAGGATGCAATGAGAAGAAGGCCACCTAAATTACATGTCATTAAAAGAAAGGCAAGAATGAATGCCTCCACCAAACCAAATACAGCTTCACCTGTGGCCGTATCTGCTAAAACACTGAAAGGAGTAAGCTCCGCAATCGCTAAGAAGATGGCAAGCTTGATGACATTTGTGCCAGCTCCAGGCTTCAAGCATCCAAGAAAGAAAAATAAAGCTACTTGATCTGGAAATGTGTTTTATCTATGGTTGTTATCTTTTTTTTGGTACAGGGATATGTAAACAATATGATTGATTATCTTATTTTGTTATTGGAATATTTGTTTTGGACTATTATGTTGTAGCCCTTTGTTTAGGTGAAGTATGTTATGGCACCTTTGTTTTGTTTATGCCTGTTATGTTGTAGAACCTTGACTACCCATTATGCTATATCTACTAAGACAATATTATGATTATGATGTTTGTTATGGTTTATGACAATATTATGTCTCTTATAATTTATACAGGTTTTTTGTGAATTTATATGTAAGTTACAAACATCATCATATTGTATTTTTAAGAAACCCATTATGCTCAATGGACAAGTGCATGTTGAATTAAACACAATCAAGTTGGAACAGCTAATTTCATTCATAAATCACATCATCATTACATATCAATACTACAACAAATTTGGACTGAGGTAACCCTTTATAGATGTTGCCTATAATAAGGAAAAGTGTTGCCTTTGATCAAAGGCAACACTTTTCAACAAAATGCAACGCTTTTTGAGGGGTTGACTATACGACGGTTACCTTTGGTCTAAGGCAATGCTTTTGTGTATCAAAGGGAACTCTTTTTATGGCAACCTTCAGGAAACGTTGCCTTTTCTACAAAAAAAGTAACTCCACATAAGGGTTGCCTTAGAGGACCCAAACACAACACTTTAACAAGAACACCCATAAAGTACAACAACATAACACTCCATATGTAGCTTTACTTTGGACATACATATGATAAAAAGTGATGCACAAATGACAATAGCCACAATCATTGCAATTGAGATGTACATTATTAGCATTTTCATTGCTCTAACTTCACCCTCCAAGCTACCCACTCTCTATGACACATTCAATCTCCATTCATCATAGTCATTGCAAAATATCTACATCAGTTTTTGCCACTACTTCTACCACTCCTTCAAACCCATCATCATCAACTCACCTAAAGAAGTTGCAATGGCTTTCCTTATGAATATTTTCAAAAAATCAATGTCAACAATCCAAAAAAATAAATAATGAAAAATGAAAAACAAAATTTATCCTAACTCACCGGGTATCTTGCACAGGTGTGGAACAAAATTTTCTAGTGTTCTAGATCTCTTAATCATTGTCTTCAAATTGCAAAAGCAAGTATGATCCTTGATCTTTCTCCTTCGTCGTATAAAAGAGTTAGAACCATGGCTCTTAAGAGATTGAGATGGCAAGTCACCGCTATAACCTCCATTCCCTAACCCCACCATGAGAGTGACTGAACAAACATACAAGGTCATATACCAGGAGAAGCACACTTATTTATGTTTTAGATTAGGATTAAGGTTCTAATATTGGGACTAATTTGAGCTAAATAAACAAACTTATCTGGTCAGCATTAACATTATAACCTTTGGGGTGTGCTACGCTGTAAGTTAACGTTCCAGCTTAGCAAACATTAGCCATCTCATCAACTGAGATGATAGAAGGACAAACTCCATCAAAGCGGTTATCTTTCGGGGACTCTTTTGATTAATTTTATTTTTCGGGGACTAAAATGGATATCAGGTAAGCTTTTAGGGACAATTTTGACTATTAACTTTTTTAAAAAATAATAATAATATTTTTAATGATTTTGATGTGTAAAATGCAGTGAAAATGTAAAAAAATTAATTTTTACAATAATTTTATAAAATATTTTTTATGGTATAATTAATATATGTTCTTAAGGCACAAGTCAGTGAAATTCTTTTTTTATCAAGAATATTTATTGATAACTAATCATTAGTAAAAAAATTTTAAATGTTTTCATTTAATGAAAGCAAAATAAATGCATTAAAAATTTATTTTTTTATATTTTTAATAAATGTTTTTTAATTTATAAACTTAATGTAAAACTCTTCAATTCTATACCTTTTGCTGTGAGTATTCGTGAGAACTCTGACCCATATTCGAATTTCTCCATATTTTCGAGTTTTGGTTGTGGGGTTTTGAAACATTATAATTTTGATGTTTAGGAGAAGCTTAATCTCGAGTTCTAGTGAGGTTTTGACCCAAGAACATGTAGTGTAAGGTAAGGAGACTCAATCCCTCCATTTTTACTAATTATATGCGGAAAAAATCCTAGCTTGAACATATGTGGTATTGGTATAATTAGATTTGGGTAGAGTTGCTCGGTATTTTTGTGTGAAACTGGGTGCTCCACTTGCTTGGATGAGGATTGGCCGAGACTTGGTGGTGCTAATTGGAGCTCGGGTATGATTGGAGAGGGAATTCAAGATCAAAGGTTGGAAATTGCCGCAAACGAAGGTATGGATTTTGGTTTCGGATAAACACTCTGTAAGGTTATGTGAAAATTTAGGTTAAATATTTCTAGGATAGTGTTGAATGATAAATGTTGTTGATGGTAATTGTTTAGTGTGAATTTTGTGTTAAATGAGGGTTCCATTGCCTCATAATGATTATGGAATGATAAATTTAGGGTGGAGACCATGATTGAAGGCATTTTGGTTAGTTCGGCAAGAATTGTTGAGTGAGATTGTGGCCGGATGTCTTAATTGGATGAATTATGTATTGGTATGTTTGATCTTGGGTGATGGGTGTTAAACTTGTTAATTTTGATGTGGTTAATGAGATGCTTAATTGTGTTGAAATTGGTTCATTGGATCTTGAATGGATAGAATGTGATTGAATTGATGATTGAGTGTTAAAGATGCCTAAAAAATTGGTTTATGTTGGTTTTGAAATGAAATGAATTGAGAAATAGCATTATGTAGAAAACTGTGTAAAATTGGTTTTTTGGCTAACTTGAAGGGGAATAACTTGGCGCTTGATCCTGAAATTCAATGAACATTATCTTGAATTAAAGATGGTAATGAGAATTAAAACCATTGAAGAACGGATGGAAAAAGAATTTTATAGCAAGAGTTATGTAAGACTGAAACTGGGTGGTGAAAACTGAAAACTTGCAAATTCTATAAATTAGGGCAGACCCAAATTCCATGCCAAACCCATTGGTGCACGAAATTGTGATCACTACTTTTCACAACTCAAATAATCCCTAGTAATGGCCCCAAAGACTTGGTGCTCAATACCATGGCATAAACACAACTTCGCACAACTAACCAGCAAGTGCACTGGGTCGTCCAAGTAATAAACCTTACGCGAGTAAGGGTCGATCCCACGGAGATTGTTGGTATGAAGCAAGCTATGGTCACCTTGTAAATCTTAGTCAGGCAGACTCAAATGGTTATGGATGATATATGAATAAAACATAAAGATAAAGATAGAGATACTTATGTAATTCATTGGTAAGAGCTTCAGATAAGCGAATGGAGATGATTTGTCCCTTCCGTCTCTCTGCTTTCCTACTGTCTTCATCCAATCCTTCTTACTCCTTTCCATGGCAAGCTGTATGCAAGGGTTTCACCGTTGTCAGTGGCTACCTCCCATCCTCTCAGTGGAAATGTTCAACGCACCCTGTCACGGCACGGCTATCCATCTGTCGATTCTCAATTATGCCGGAATAGAATCCAGTGATTCTTTTGCGTCTGTCACTAACGCCCCGCCCTCAGGAGTTTGAAGCTCGTCACAGTCATTCAGTCATTGAATCCTACTCAGAATACCACAGACAAGGTTTAGACCTTCCGGATTCTCTTGAATGCCGCCATCAGTTCTAGCTTATACCACGAAGATTCCGGTTAAAGAATCCAAGAGATATCCACCCAATCTAAGGTAGAACGGAGGTGGTTGTCAGGCACACATTCATAGGTGAGAATGATGATGAGTGTCACGGATCATCACATTCATCAAGTTGAAGAACAAGTGATATCTTGGAACAAGAACAAGCGGAATTGAATAGAAGAACAATAGTAATTGCATTAATACTCGAGGTACAGCAGAGCTCCACACCTTAATCTATGGTGTGTAGAAACTCCACCGTTGAAAATACATAAGAACAAGAGTGATCATTGGCTTCGGTCCCAAAGAGGGAACCAGAAGAACCAAGATGAAAATACAATAGTAAAAGGTCCTACTTATAGGGAACTAGTAGCTTAAGAATTACAAAGATGAGTAAATGACATAAAAATCCACTTCCGGGCCCACTTGGTGTGTGCTTGGGCTGAGCAATGAAGCATTTTTCGTGTAGAGACTCTTCTTGGAGTTAAACGCCAGCTTTTATGCCAGTTTGGGCGTTTAACTCCCATTTTGGTGCCAGTTCCGGCGTTTAACGCTGGGAAATCTGAAGGTGACTTTGAACGCCGGTTTGGGCCATCAAATCTTGGGCAAAGTATAGACTATCATATATTGCTGGAAAGCCCAGGATATCTACTTTTCAACGCCATTGAGAGCGTGCCAATTGGGCTTCTGTAGCTCCAGAAAAGCCACATCGAGTGCAGGGAGGTCAGAATCCAACAGCATCTGTAATCCTTTTCAGTCTCTGAATCAGATTTTTGCTCAGGTCCCTCAATTTCAGCCAGAAAATACCTGAAATCACAGAAAAACACACAAACTCATAGTAAAGTCTAGAAAAGTGAATTTTAATTAAAAACTAATAAAAATATACTAAAAACTAACTAAATCCTACTGAAAACATACTAAAAACAATGCCAAAAAGCGTACAAATTATCCGCTCATCACAACACCAAACTTAAATTGTTGCTTGTCCCCAAGCAACTGAAAATCAAATAAGACAAAAAGAAGAGAATATGCAATGAACTCCAAAAACATCTATAAAGATCAGTATTAATTAGATGAGCGGGGCTTTTAGCTTTTTGCCTCTGAATAGTTTTGGCATCTCACTTTATCCTTTGAAATTCAGAATGATTGGCTTCTTTAGGAACTCAGAATCCAGATAGTGTTATTGATTCTCCTAGTTAAGTATGATGATTCTTGAACACAGCTACTTTATGAGTCTTGGCCGTGGCCCAAAGCACTCTGTCTTCCAGTATTACCACCGGATACATACATGCCACAGACACATAATTGGGTGAACCTTTTTAGATTGTGACTCAGCTTTGCTAGAGTCCCCAATTAGAGGTGTCCAGGGTTCTTAAGCACACTCTTTTTGCCTTGGATCACAACTTTATTTCTTTCCTTTTTTTCTTTTTTTTTTCATTTTTCTCCTTCTCTTTTTTTTTCTCTTTTTTTTTTTGTATTCACTGCTTTTTCTTGCTTCAAGAATCATTTTTATGATTTTTCAGATCCTCAGTAACATGTCTCCTTTTTCATCATTCTTTCAAGGGCCAACATTCATGAACCACAAATTCAAAAGACATATGCACTGTTTAAGCATACATTCAGAAAACAAAAGTGTTGCCACCACATCAAAATAATTAATCTGTTATAAAATTCAAAATTCATGCAATTCTTCTCTTTTTCAATTAAGAACATTGTTTATTTAAGAAAGGTGATGGATTCATAGGACATTCATAACTTTAAGGCATAGACACTAAGACACTAATGATCATAAGACACAATCATGGATAAACATAAGCATGAAAATTCGAAAAACAAGAAAATAAAGAACAAGGAGATTAAAGAACGGGTCCACCTTAGTGATGGCGGCTTTGTTCTTCCTCTTGAAGGTCTTATGGAGTGCTTGAGCTCCTCAATGTCTCTTCCTTGTCTTTGTTGCTCCTCTCTCATGATTCTTTGATCTTCTCTAATTTCATGAAGGAGGATGGAATGTTCTTGGTGCTCCACCCTTAGTTGTCCCATGTTGGAACTCAATTCTCCTAGGGAGGTGTTAATTTACTCCCAATAGTCTTGTGGAGGAAAGTGCATCCCTTGAGGCATCTCAGGGATCTCATGATGAGAGAGGTCTCTTGTTTGCTCCATCCTTTTCTTAGTAATGGGCTTGTCCTCATCAATGAGGATGTCTCCTTCTATGTCAACTCCTACTAAATAACAGAGGTGACAAATGAGATGAGGAAAGGCTAACCTTGCTAAGGTAGAGGACTTGTCCGCTACCTTATAGAGTTCTTGGGCTATAACCTCATGAACTTCTATTTCTTCTCCAATCATGATGCTATGAATCATGATGGCCCGGTCTAGAGTAACTTCAGACCGGTTGCTAGTGAGAATGATTGAGCGTTGGATAAACTCCAACCATTCTCTAGCCACGGGCTTGAGGTCATGCCTTCTCAATTGAACCGGCTTCCCTCTTGAATTTCTCTTCCAGTGGGCGCCCTCTTCACAAATGTCAGTGAGGACTTGGTCCAACCTTTGATCAAAGTTGACCCTTCTTGTGTAAGGATGTTCATCTCCTTGCATCATGGGCAAGTTGAATGCCAACCTCACATTTTCCGGACTAAAATCTAAGTATTTCCCCCGAACTATTGTAAGCCAATTCTTTGGGTCCGGGTTCACACTTTGATCATGGCTCTTGGTGATCCATGCATTGGCATAGAACTCTTGAACCATTAAGATTCCGACTTATTGAATGGGGTTGGTGAGAACTTCCCAACCTCTTCTTCGAATCTCATGTCGGATCTCCGGATATTCACTCTTTTTGAGTTTGAAAGGGACCTCGGGGATCACCTTCTTCAAGGCCACAACTTCATAGAAGTGGTCTTGATGCACCCTTGAGATGAATCTTTCCATCTCCCATGACTCGGAGGTGGAAGCTTTTGCCTTCCCTTTCCTCTTTCTAGAGGTTTCTCCGGCCTTGGATGCCATAAATGGTTATGGAAAAACAAAAAGCAATGCTTTTACCACACCAAACTTAAAAGGTTTGCTCGTCCTCGAGCAAAAGAAGAAAGAAGAGAGTAGAAGAAGAAAATAGAGGAGAGGGAGATGGCTTTGTGGTTCGGCCAAAAGGGGGAAGAAGTAGTGTTTAGGGTGTGTGAAAATGAAGGAGTGAAGAGGGGTTTATATAGGGGTGAAGGGAGGGGTAGGGTTCGGCCATTATGGGTGGGTTTGGGAGGGAAAGTGGTTTGAATTTGAATGATGAGGTAGGTGGGGTTTTATGAAGGATTTGATAGGTGAAGGGTTTTTGGGGAAGAGGTATTGAGGTGATTGGTGAATGGGTGAAGAAGAGAGAGGGTGGTGGGGTTGGTGGGGATCCTGTGGGGTCCACAGATCCTGAGGTGTCAAGGAAAAGTCATCCCTGCACCAATTGGCATGAAAAAATGCGTTTTGAGCCAATTCTGGCGTTAAACGCCGGGCTGGTGCCCATTTCTGGCGTTTAACGCCAAGTGCTTGCCCATTTCTGGCGTTTAACGCTAGTCTGGTGCCCTTTTCTGGCGTTAAACGCCCAGAATGGTGCCAGACTGGGCGTTAAACGCCCATCTGCTAGCCTCACTGGCGTTTAAACGCAAGTAGGTTCTTCCTCCAGGGTGTGCTATTTTTCTTCCTGTTTTTCATTCTGTTTTTGCTTTTCAATTGATTTTGTGACTTCTCATGATCATCAACCTACAGAAAACATAAAATAACAAAGGAAAATGGATTAAATATAACATTGGGTTGCCTCCCAACAAGCGCTTCTTTAATGTCAGTAGCTTGATAGAGGGCTCTCATGGAGCCTCACAGATGCTCAGAGCAATGTTGGAACCTCCCAACACCAAACTTAGAGTTTGAATGTGGGGGTTCAACACCAAACTTAGAGTATGGTTGTGGCCTCCCAATACCAAACTTTGAGTTTGACTGTGGGGGCTCGTTTGGCTGTTTTGAGAGAAGCTCTTCATGCTTCTCTCCATGGTGACAGAGGGGTATCCTTGAGCCTTAAATGATCAATTCACCTCTATCAACATCAATCACAGCCTTTGCTGTGGCAAGGAAGCGTCTGCCAAGGATGATGGATTCATCCATGCACTTCCCAGTCTCTAGGACTATGAAATCAGCAGGGATGTAATGGTTTTCAATTTTCACCAGAACATCTTCTACAAGTCCATGAGCTTGTTTTCTTGAGTTGTCCTGCCATCTCTAGTGAGATTCTTGCAGCTTGTACCTCAAAGATCCCTAGCTTCTCCATTACAGAGAGCATGAGGTTTACACTTGACCCTAAGTCACACAGAGCCTTCTTGAAGGTCATGGTGCCTATGGTACAGGTATTGAAGACTTTCCAGGATCTTGTCTCTTTTGAGGTAATTTCTGCCTAGACAGTCATCCAGTTCTTTGGTGAGCAAGGAGGTTTCATCCTCCCAAATCTCATTACCAAATAACTTGTCATTTAGTTTCATGATTGCTCCAAGGTATTTAGCACTTGCTCTTTAGTGACATACTCATCCTCTTCAGAGGAAGATACTCATCAGAGCTCATGAATGGCAGAAGTAAATCCATTGGAATCTCTATGGTCTCATTTTGAGCCTCAGATTCCCATGGTTCCTCATTAGGGAACTCAGGTCAGTGGACGCCCATTGAGGTCATCCTCAGTGGCGTTCACTGCCTCTTCTTCCTCTCCAAATTCAGCCATGTTGATGGCCTTGCACTCTCCTTTTGGATTTTCTTCTGTATTGCTTGGAAGAGTACTAGGAGGGAGTTCAGTAACTTTCTTGCTCAGCTGTCCCACTTGTGCCTCCAAATTCTTAATGGAGGACCTTGTTTCAGTCATGAAACTTGAGTGGTTTTGATTAGATCAGAGACCATGGTTGCTAGTCAGAGGGGTTCTGCTTAGAATTCTCTGTCTGTTGCTGAGAAGAGGATGGAAAGGGCTTGCCATTGCTAAACCTGTTTCTTCACCATTATTGTTGTTGAAACCTTGTTGGGAAAGGGCTTGCCATTGCTAAACCTTTTCTTCCACCATTATTGTTGTTGAAACCTTGTTGAGGTATCTGTTGATCCTTCCATGAGAAATTTGGGTGATTTCTCCATGAAGAATTATAGGTTTTCCATAGGGTCTCCCATGTAATTCACCTCTTCCATTGAAGGGTTCTCAGGATCATAAGCTTCTTCTTCAGATGAAGCATCCTTAGTACATTGGTTATTTGCAACCATTTCAATTAGTTCTTGAGCTTCTGTAGGCGTCTTCTTCAAATGAAGAGATCCTCCAGCAGAGCTATCCAAAGACATCTTGGATAGTTCAGAGAGACCATCATAGAAAATACCTATGATGCTCCATTAGAAAGCATGTCAGAAGGACATTTTCTGATTAATTGTTTGTATCTTTCCCAAGCTTCATAGAGGGATTCTCCATCCTTCTGTCTGAAGGTTTGGACTTCCACTCTAAGCTTACTCAATTTTTGAGGTGGAAGAACTTTGCCAAGAAGGCATTGACTAGCTTTTCCCATGAGTCCAGACTTTCTTTAGGTTGTGAGTCCAACCATGTCCTAGCTCTGTCTCTTACAGCAAACGGGAATAGCATTAGTCTGTAGACCTCAGGGTCACCCCATTAGTCTTGACAGTGTCACAGATTTGCAAGAATTCAGCTAAGAACTGATGAGGATCTTCCAATGGAAGTCCATGGAATTTGCAATTCTGTTGCATTAGAGAAACTAATTGAGGCTTAAGCTCAAAGTTGTTTTGCTCCAATGGCAGGGATAGAGATCTTCTCCCATAGAAGTCGGAGTAGGTGCAGTAAAGTCACCCAGCACTTCCTTGCATTGTTGGCATTGTTGTTGTTTTCGGCTGCCATGTGTTCTTCTTCTTTGAAGAATTTGGTTAGGTCCTCTACAGAGAATTGTGCCTTAGCTTCTCTTAGCTTTCGCTTCAAGGTCCTTTCAGGTTCAGGGTCAGCCTCAACAAGGATGCCTTTGTCTTTGTTCCTGCTCATATGAAAGAGAAAAGAACAAGAAAATATGGAATCTTCTATGTCACAGTATAGAGATTCCTTGAGGTGTCAGAGGGAAAGAAAATTAGAAGGAAGAGGTAAAAGAATTTGAACTTAATCAGATAGAGTTCGAATTGTGCATTGAGGAGGAGTGGTACTCCATAAATAGAAGGATGTGAGAAGAGGGGAATAAATTTTCGAAAATTAAGTAAAAGATTTTAAAAACATGTTGAAAAACTTTAATTGATTTTCGAAAACCAAGAGTGGAAAAGAAAATCAAGTGATTTTTGAAAAAGATTTTGAAATTAGAAGTTAAAAAGATATGATTGAAAAGTTATGCTTTTAAAAAGATATGATTGAAAAGATATGATTTGAAAACAATTTTAAAAAGATTTGATTTTAAAATTAATGACTTGGCTAACATGAAAAGATATGATTCAAACATTAAACCTTTCTCAACAGAAAAGGCAACATACTTAAAATGTTCAATCAAATCATTAATTGTTAGCAAGTATCTTTGAAAAAGGAAAGAAATTGATTTTAAAACAGATTTGATTGAAAAGATATGATTTGAAAAAGATTTGATTTTGAAAAACTTTGAAAACTTGGAAAAAAATTGCATTGAAAACAGAATCTTCCCCTCTTGTGCCATCCTGGCGTTAAACGCCCAGAATGGTGCACATTCTGGCGTTTAACGCCCAAAGCTCTACGTTTTTGGGCGTTAAACGCCCAGCCAGGCACCCTGGCTGGCGTTTAAACGCCAGTTTGCCTTCTTCACAGGGCGTTTTGAACGCCCAGCTTTTTTTGTATAATTCCTCTGCAGTATGTTCTGAATCTTCAATTCTCTGTATTATTGACTTGAAAAGACGCAAATTAAAAATATTTTTGGATTTTTAATAATCAAAATGCAACTAAAATCAAATAACAATGCATGCAAGACACCAAACTTAGCGGTTTGTATACTATTGACACTAACAAAATGAGAATGCATATGACAAACAACAGAAATACTCAAGTCAATAGAATTCAAAGATCAAAACAAGGAAATCATCAAGAACAACTTGAAGATTAATGAAGACACATGCATAAATTCGAAAAATGCATGAAGAACAGAAACATGCAATTGACACCATACTTAAAATGAGACACTAGACTTAAACAAGAAATATTTTTGGTTTTTATGATTTTGTAATTTTTTTTGGATTTTTCAAAAATTTAAGTAGAAAAGGAAATAAAGATATCAAAATTCTTAATGAGAATCCCAGGAATCATGCAATGTCAGTCTAAAGCTTTAGTCTAAAGAAATTAGACATGGCTAGCCAAGCTTCAGCAGGACATTGCATTCAAGAGCTAAATTGATGAGGATCAATCAGCTTTGGTGATGATAAGAACATCACCTTGAAACACTAGAATTCATTCTTAAGAACTCTGAAGAAAAATACCTAATCTAAGCAACAAGATGAACCGTCAGCATTTGCAGTCCTTTTTAGTCTCTGAATCAGATTTTTGCTCAGAACCTTCAATTTCAGTCAGAAAATACCTGAAATCACAGAAAAACACACAAACTCATAGTAAAGTCTAGAAAAGTGAATTTTAACTAAAAACTAATAAAAATATACTAAAAACTAACTAAAAGATACTGAAAACATACTAAAAACAATGCCAAAAAGCGTACAAATTATCCGCTCATCACAACACCAAACTTAAATTGTTGCTTGTCCCCAAGCAACTGAAAATCAGAATAGAATAAAAAGAAGAGAATATACTATAGACTCCAAAATATCAAAGAAACATAGCTCCAATTAGATGAGCGGGACTAGTAGCTTTTTGCTTCCGAACAGTTTTGGCATCTCACTCTATCCTTTGAAGTCCAGAATGATTGGCATCTATGAGAACTCAGAACTCAGATAGTGTTATTGATTCTCCTAGTTAAGTATAATGATTCTTGAACATAGCTAGTATATGAGTCTTGGCTGTGGCCCAAAGCACTCTGTCTTCCAGTATTACCACCAGATACATACATGCCACAGACACATAATTGGGTGAACCTTTTTAGATTGTGACTCAGCTTTGCTAAAGTCCCCAATTAGAGGTGTCCATGGTTCTTAAGCACACTCTTTTTGCCTTGGTTCACAACTTTATTTCTTTCTTTTTCTTTTTCTTCTATTTTCTATTTTTTTTCGAAAATTTTTTTTTATTTTTTTTCTGCTTTTTCTTGCTTCAAGAATCAATTTGATGATTTTTCAGATCCTCAATAACAGTTCTCTTTCTCCTCATTCTTTCAAGAGCCAACAATTTTAACATTCTTAAAACAGCAAATTCAAAAGACATATGCACTGTTCAAGCATTCATTCAGAAAAACAAAGAGTATTGTCACCACATCAAACTAATTCAACTAGTTTCAGAGATAAATTTCGAAATCCTGTACTTCTTGTTCTTTTGTGATTAAAGCATTTTTTATTTAAGAGAGGTGATGGATTCATAGGACATTCATAGCTTTAAGGCATAAACTTTAATTTTATTATTATGAATTAAGACAAAGACTCAAAATAAATATAAGATTAGACTAGAAAATAAAAAAAAAACGAAAAAAAAAAATTAGGCTCCTAATGATAGAGGTTTTCACAGAGTTAGGACTCAACAACCTTGATTTTGAGAAGTGGATGCTCCCTCAGCTTGAGAGGAGACTTTTGGCGTTTCATCTCTTGGAGTTCACGCCCTGCTTCTTGCTCCTTCAGCAATTTGCAGAGCATGCAGTTCTGATTCTGCTGTTCTTCCTTAAGTTGCTCCATAGTTTCTGCAACTTGGTGATAGATGCTTCTAGGCTGGCCCAGTAGCCAATTTCAGGAAATTCAGGGAGGAACTCCTGCGCCCTTCTTTTGATAGAGTTTTTCTTGCACTTGTCCTTCCATTGACTTCTTGGTGATTGGATGTTCAATGGGTATGAATTCATCTACTCCCATCTTCACCCCAGCCTCTTTACAGAGCAAGGAGATCAAGCTTGGGTAAGCCAGTTGGCTTCAGTGGAATTTTTATTTGCAATTGTGTAGATCTCACAGGCAATCACATGATGAACCTCCACTTCTTTTCCAAGCATAATGCAATGAATCATCACTGCTCTCTTGATGGTAACCTCAGAACGGTTGCTAGTGGGCAGTATGGAACGCCCAATAAAGTCTAGCCAACCTCTTGCAATTGGTTTGAGGTCTCCCCTCTTGAGTTGGTTTGGGACACCCTTAGAATTGGTTATCCACTTAGTTCCAGGGAGGCATATGTCCTCTAGAACTTGATCCAACCCTTTATCTACTCTCACCATTCTCCTATAAAGGAGTCAGGATCATCTTGCAGTTGAGGTAACTTGAAGATTTCTCTTATTTTGTCAGATGGATGTACATAACTTTCCCTCTGACCATGGTTCTGTAGGTATGGTAAGCAGTTCCAGTCATTCTCTGCTTATCTGTCGCCACAGATTTGAGTAGAATTCCTGAACCATGTTCCTTCCAACCTTGTCTCAGGATTGGTTAGAACTTCCCATCCTCTGTTTCGAATTTGCTCTTGGATCCCCGGATATTCATCTTCTTTCAGATCAAATTTAACTTCCGGATCACTGACCTCAGACCCATTATTTTGTGATAATGGTCTTCATGTTCTTTAGTTAGAACTTCTCTTGATTCCAAAGATTCTTTAGATTAGTCTCTTTCTTTCCTCTTAAATTGGTTTGTTTTCCCTTAGGAGCCATGATCTTGATGAATCTTGGCTTAGTGATCACGGAAAAGCACACCAAACTTAGAGGTTTGCTTGTCCTCAAGCAAAAGAAAAGAGAGAGAGGGGGAGGAAGAGGAAATTCGAATGGTGTGGTGGAATGAGGGAGCCAAACGTGTATTTATAAGGTGGGGAGGGGAGTTTTCGAAAAAAAAGAGAAATTTGAAAGGAGATTTGAGAAGATTTGGAAAGAAATTGAGAAAAGGGTGAAATTTTTGAACAATGTTTGTAATTGATTTGAAATAAATTTGAAGAATGGTTTTGATTTTTGAAGATTTGAAAGTGAATGATGAATGATTGAAGTGTGATTTTGTAGAAAAGTATGGGTGAGGAAAGGAAAGTTTGAAAAAATTTGATTTGAAAACAAAATTGTGGTCCCCCCACCTTGCTGGCATTAAACGCCCAGAATGGCACCCATTCTGGCGTTTAACGCCCATTTGTTGCCCCTTTTGGGCGTTTAATGCCCAGCCAGGTGCCCTGGCTGGCATTAAACGCCAGAAATCCTTTATCACTGGGCGTTTTTCTAAACGCCCAGGATGCTGCACACCTGGCGTTAAACGCCCAGAATGGTGCCCATTCTGGCGTTTAACGCCCAAAATGGCATCATTCCTGGCGTTAAACGCCCAGAATGGTACCCATTCTGGCGTTTAACGCCCAAAATGCCCCTTACTGGCGTTTTTTCGCCAGTAAGCTCATTTTCTCTGCTTTTTGAGCTGAATCCTTCTGTAACTCTGTGAATTCCTTCATTTTTGATACTTGCCTCTGTAAGAACTAATCATATAACCTCCTAATGACTGGGTTGCCTCCCAGCAAGCGCTTCTTTACTGTCTTTAGCTGGACCTTCACTGAGAATCACTCAAGTCTCAGTTTTGAGCATTCCTGCTCAAAATTGCTCTCAAGATAATGCTTGATTCTCTGTCCATTAACAATGAACTTTTTGTTAGAATCAATATCTTGAAGCTCAACATATCCATATGGTGACACTCCTGTGATCACATACGGACCCCTCCACTGGGATTTGAGTTTTCCTGGAACAATTTGAGCCTGAGTTGAAGAGCAGAACTTTTTGTCCTGGCTCAAAGACTCTGGTTGACAATTTCTTGTCATGCCACTTCTTTGCCTTTTCCTTATAAATTTTTGCATTTTCAAAGGCATTGAGTCTGAACTCCTCTAGCTCATTTAACTGGAGCAATCTTTTTTCACCAGCTAACTGAGCATCCATGTTTAGGAATCTGGTTGCCCAGTAGGCTTTATGTTCCAGTTCCACAGGCAAATGACAGGCCTTCCCATACACCAGTTGGTATGGAGAGGTTCCTATAGGAGTCTTGAATGCTGTTCTGTATGCCCCAGAGCATCATCCAAGCTCTTTGCCCAATCCTTTCTTCGGGCTATCACAGTCCGTTCTAGGATCTTTTTAGCTCTGTTAGAGACTTCAGCTTGCCCATTTGTCTGTGGATGATACGGAGTCGCCACTTTATGGCTAATTCCGTATCTAACCATAGCAGAGTATAGCTGTTATTGAAATGAGTGCCCCCATCACTGATTAGTACTCTGGGAACACCAAATCTGCTGAAGATGTGTTTTCTGGAGGAACTTTAGCACGGTCTTAGTATCATTAGTGGGTGTAGCAATTGCTTCTACCCACTTAGATACATAGTCCACAGCCACCAGAATGTAAGTGTTTGAGTATGATGGTGGGAATGAACCCATGAAGTCAATTCCCCATACATCAAACAATTCTATCTCTAATATCCCTTGTTGAGGCATGGCATATCCGTGAGGCAGGTTACCAGCTCTTTGGCAGCTGTCACAGTTACGCACAAACTCTCGGGAATCTTTATAGAGAGTAGGCCAGTAGAAGCCACACTGGAGGACTTTAGTGGCTGTTCGCTCACTTCCAAAATGTCCTCCATACTGTGATCCATGGCAATGCCATAGGATCCTTTGTGCTTCTTCTCTGGGTACACATCTGCGGATCACTCCGTCAGCACATCTCTTAAAGAGATATGGTTCATCCCAGAGGTAGTACTTGGCATCTGAAATTAATTTCTTTCTTTGCACATTGCTGTACTCCTTGGGTATGAACCTCACAGCTTTATAGTTTGCCATATCTGCAAACCATGGAGCTTCCTGAATGGCAAAGAGTTGCTCATCTGGGAAAGTCTCAGAGATCTCAGTAGAAGGGAGGGACGCCCCATCTACTAGTTCTATTCGGGACAGATGATCAGCTACTTGGTTCTCTGTCCCTTTTCTGTCTCTTATTTCTATATCAAACTCTTGCAGAAGCAACACCCGTCTGATAAGCCTGGGTTTTGAATCCTGCTTTGTGAGTAAGTATTTAAGAGCAGCATGGTCAGTGTACACAACCACCTTGGATCCTACTAGATAAGATCTAAACTTGTCAATGGCATAAACCACTGCAAGTAATTCTTTTTCTGTGGTTGTGTAATTCTTCTGTGCATCATTTAGAACACGGCTAGCATAATAAATGACGTGCAGAAGTTTATTATGCCTCTGTCCCAACACTGTACCAATGGCATGATCACTGGCATCACACATTAATTCAAATGGCAATGTCCAATCTGGTGCAGAGATGACTGGTGCTGTGACCAGCTTAGCTTTCAGGGTCTCAATCGCCTGCTGGCACTGTGTGTCAAACACAAATGGCGTGTCAGCAGCTAGCAGGTTACTTAAAGGCTTTGCAATTTTCGAAAAATCTTTGATAAACCTCCTATAGAATCCTGCATGCCCCAGAAAGCTTCTGATTGCCTTAACATTGGCAGGTGGTGGTAATTTCTCAATTACCTCTACCTTTGCCTTATCCACCTCTATTCCCTTGCTTGAAATTTTATGCCCAAGGACAATTCCCTCAGTCACCATAAAGTGACATTTCTCCCAGTTAAAACCAGGTTAGTCTTGGCATCTTTTCAGGACAAGTGCTAGGTGATTAAGACAGGAGCTGAATGAGTCTCCATATACTGAGAAGTCATCCATGAAGACTTCCAGGAATTTCTCTACCATATCTGAGAAGATAGAGAGCATGCACCTCTGAAAGGTAGCAGGTGCATTACACAGACCAAAAGGCATCCTTCTGTAGGCAAACACGCCAGAAGGGCAAGTAAATACTGTTTTCTCTTGGTCCTGAGGATCTACTGCAATTTGGTTGTAGCCTGAGTAGCCATCCAAAAAGCAGTAGTAATCATGACCAGCTAGTCTTTCTAGCATTTGGTCTATGAATGGTAAAGGAAAATGATCCTTTCTGGTGGCTGTATTGAGCCTTCTGTAGTCAATACACATACGCCATCCTGTGACTGTTCTTGTAGGAACCAGTTCATTTTTTTCATTATGAACTACTGTCATGCCTCCCTTTTTGGGAACAACTTGGACAGGGCTCACCCAGGGGCTATCAGAAATAGGATAAATAATCCCAACCTCCAGTAATTTAGTGACCTCTTTCTGCACCACCTCCTTCATGGCCGGATTTAGCCTCCTCTGTGGTTGAACCACTGGTTTGGCATTATCCTCCAACAGGATCTTGTGCATGCATCTAGCTGGGCTAATGCCCTTGAGAACACTTATGGACCACCCAAGAGCTGTCTTGTGTGTCCTTAGCACTTGAGTTCAGTGCTTCCTCTTCCTGTGGATTTAAAGCAGAGCTTATAATCACTGGAAAAGTGTCACTCTCTCCCAGAAATGCGTACTTCAGGGATGGTGGTAGAGGTTTGAGTTCAGGTTTGGGAGGTTTATCCTCCTCCTGAGGAATTTTCGAAAATTCCTTTGCTTCCTCTAGTTCTTCTTGATCAGGCTGAGCATCCTTGAAGATGTCTTCAAGCTCTGATTCTAGGCTTTCAGTCATATTGATCTCTTCTACCAGAGAGTCAATAATGTCAGCGCCCATGCAGTCATTTGGTGTGTCTGGATACTGCATAGCTTTTACAGCATTCAACTTGAACTCATCCTCATTGACTCTGAGGGTTACTTCCCCTCTTTGTACATCAATGAGAGTTCGTCCAGTTGCTAGGAAAGGTCTTCCTAGAATGAGAGTTGCACTCTTGTGCTCCTCCATTTCCAGCACCACAAAGTCAGTTGGAAAAGCAAAGGGTCAAACCTTGACAATCATGTCCTCTATTATGCCTGATGGGTGTTTAATGGAGCCATCAGCAAGTTGGAGGCATATCCTGGTTGGTTTGACTTCTCCAGCCAACCCAAGCTTTCTGATAGTGGATGCAGGTATTAGATTGATGCTTGCTCCAAGATCACATAAAGCTGTCTTGGTGCAAGCACCTTCTAATGTGCATGGTATCATAAAGCTTCCAGGATCTTGAAGCTTTTCTGGTAAGCTTTTCAGAATGACTGCACTGCATTCTTCAGTGAGAAACACTTTTTCAGTTTCTCTCCAATCCTTCTTATGACTTAAGATCTCTTTCATGAACTTAGCATAAGAAGGTATTTGCTCAAGTGCCTCTGCAAACGGAATCTTTATTTCAAGAGTCCTTAGATAGTCTGCAAAGCGGGTGAATTGCTTATCCTGTTCCGCTTTGCGGAGTTTCTGAGGATAAGGCATCTTGGCTTGATATTCTTCAACCTTAGATGCTGCAGGTTTATTCCTTACAGAAGTGGTTGAAGA
This sequence comes from Arachis stenosperma, assembly GCF_014773155.1. Classification (NCBI taxonomy): domain Eukaryota; kingdom Viridiplantae; phylum Streptophyta; class Magnoliopsida; order Fabales; family Fabaceae; genus Arachis; species Arachis stenosperma. The sequence goes on from NC_080377.1 coordinate 17,043,750, forward strand.
AGCCTTTTTAGAGGGATTACTGTCAGCACTCTCAGGTGTCTGATCCTCCCTTGGCGTCTGAACGCCAGGATTGGGTGGAAAATGGGCGTTAAACGCCAACTTTTCCCCCTTTTCTGGCGTTTGAACGCCAGAACTGGGCAGGGAATGGGCGTTTAACGCCAGCTTTTCCCCCTTTTCTGGCGTTTGAACGCCAGAACTGGGCAAGGAATGGGCGTTTAACGCCAGCTTTCCTTCCCTTTCTGGCGTTTGAACGCCAATAACATTCCTCTCTGGGCTCTTACTATCCTCAGAGGGATTTTGAACAGTGGTTTGGTTATCCTCTATCAATTGTTCCTTGTTTGGCTTTTTGCTCTTTTGAGCAGTGTTATTCAGTGTCTTCCCACTCCTCAGTTGAACTGCTTGACATTCCTCTGTTATCTGTTTAGATATTTGCTGTTTTGCTTGATTCAACTGCAATTCTATTCTCTTGTTAGCAACCTTAGTATCATGGAGCATTTCTTTAAATTCTGCTAACTGTTCAGTCATCAGGAGCAATTGTTGATTAAGCTCATTCATCTGTTCTTGAGGATTAGGATCAGTGACTAATGTCATGACTTCCTCTTTTGAAACGAACTCATTGCTAGAATATAAGTATTGATTTCTAGCAACCGTGTCTATAAGCTCTTGAGCTTCTTCAATTGTCTTCCTCATGTGTATAGATCCACCAGCTAAGTGGTCTAAAGACATCTGAGCTTTTTCTGTGAGCCCAAAGTAGAAGATGTCTAACTGGACCCACTCTGAAAACATTTCAGAGGGACATTTTCTAAGTATACCTCTATACCTCTCCCAGGCATTATAAAGGGATTCATTATCCTCTTGTTTAAAGCCTTGGATGTCCAGCCTTAGCTGTGTCATCCTCTTTGGAGGGTAAAAATGATTCAGGAATTTGTCTGATAACTGTTTCCATGTTTTTATGCTTGCTGTAGGTTGGTTGTTCAACCACCTTTTAGCTTGATCTTTTACAGCAAACGGAAACAGTAATAGTCTGTAGACATCCTGATCCACCTCTTTATCATGTACTGTGTCAGCAATCTGTAAGAACTGTGCCAGAAACTCAGTAGGTTCTTCCTGTTGAAGACTGGAATACTGGCAATTTTGCTGCACTATGATAATGAGTTGAGGATTTAGCTCAAAGCTGCTTGCTTTGATGGGAGGTGTACAGATGCTACTCCCATATGCAGCTGTAATGGGGTTAGCATATAACCCCAGAGTCCTTTTGGACTGATCAATCCCTCTTAGGTCCATAATGGACAAAAGGGAAATAATAATGATTGCAAATAGATAAATTTTGTTTTTTTTTGTTTTTTTTTTGAATTAAACGAAAAAAATTTAAAATAAAATAAAAGAAAATAAAAATTCGAAAATTAAAAAGAAAATAAAATCAAAGCAAATTGAGAACTGAATCAATTAGTCAATTAAAAAGATTTTGAAAACATCAAATAAAAAGATATGATTGAAAAATTTTTATGAAGAAGATTTGATTTTTGAAAAGAGGAAAGAGAAAAACAACAAAAAGACACCAAACTTAAAATTTTTAGAAAATCAAACACTAATTTTCAAAAATTTTAAAGGAAAAACACAAAGAGGACACCAAACTTAGAATATGAAACTAGACTCAAATAAAAGACTCTAAACCAACAAAAACAAACAGTCCTAATCTAAGCAACAAGATAAGCCGTCAGTTGTCCAAACTCGAACAATCCCCGGCAATGGCGCCAAAAACTTGGTGCACGAAATTGCAATAACACTTTTGCAATCCCGCACAACTAACCAGCAAGTGCACTGGGTCGTCCAAGTAATACCTTGCGTGAGCAAGGGTCGATCCCACGGAGATTGTCGGCTTGAAGCAAGCTATGGTTATCTTGTAAATCTTAGTCAGGATATCAGAAATTATCAGGATTGATTGTGAAAAGCAAAAGAACATGAAATAGGTACTTGTTCAGCAGTAATGGAGAATAGGTTGAGGCTTTGGAGATGCTCCATCTTCTGAATCTATGCTTTCCTACTGTCTTCTTTATCAAACATGCAAGGCTCCTTCCATGGCAAGCTGTATGTAGGGTTTCACCGTTGTCAGTGGCTACCTCCCATCCTCTCAGTGAAAATGTTCCTATGCTCTGTCACAGCATGGCTAATCAGCTGTCGGTTTTCGGTCAGGCCGAAATAGAATCCATCGATCCTTTTGCGTCTGTCACTAACGCCCCGCCTGCTAGGAGTTTGAAGCACGTCACAGTCATTCAGTCATTGAATCCTACTCAGAATACCACAGACAAGGTTTAGACCTTCCGGATTCTCTTGAATGCTGCCATCAGTTCTAGCTTATACCACGAAGATTCTGGTTAAGGAATCCAAGAGATATCTACTCAATCTAAGGTAGAACGGAGGTGGTTGTCAGGCACACGTTCATAGTTGAGAATATGATGAGTGTCACGGATCATCACATTCATCCGGGTTAAGAACAAGTGATATCTTAGAATGGAAGCAAGCATGATTGAATAAGAAACAGTAGTAATTGCATTAATCCATCAAGACACAGCAGAGCTCCTCACCCCCAACCATGGGGTTTAGAGACTCATGCCGTGGAATGTACACAAAGAAACGTGTAAAGTGTCATGAGGTACAGATACAATGTCAAAAGGTCCTATTAATAGTAAACTAGCATCCTAAGGTTTACAGAAATGAGTAAATGACAGAAAAATCCACTTCCGGGCCCACTTGGTGTGTGCTTGGGCTGAGCAATGAAGCATTTTCGTGTAGAGACCTTTTCTGGAGTTAAACGCCAGCTTTCATGCCAGTTTGGGCGTTTAACTCCAAGTTTTATGCCAGTTCCGGCGTTTAACGCTGGAATTCCTGAGGGTGACTTTGAGCGCCGGTTTGGGCCATCAAATCTTGGGCAAAGTATGAACTATTATATATTGCTGGAAAGCCCAGGATGTCTACTTTCCAATGCCGTTGAGAGCGCGCCAATTGGGCTTCTGTAGCTCCAGAATATCCATTTCGAGTGCAGGGAGGTCAGAATCCAACAGCATCTGCAGTCCTTTTTAGTCTCTGAATCAGATTTTTGCTCAGAACCTTCAATTTCAGTCAGAAAATACCTGAAATCACAGAAAAACACACAAACTCATAGTAAAGTCCAGAAAAGTGAATTTTAACTAAAAACTAATAAAAATATACTAAAAACTAACTAAAAGATACTGAAAACATACTATAAACAATGCCAAAAAGCGTACAAATTATCCGCTCATCATGGTTCCATTGCCTCATAATGATTATGAATGGTAAATTTGGGTCAGAGACCATGATTGGAAGCATTTTGGTAAGTTCGGCAAGAATTGTTGAGTGAAATTCTGGCCAGATGCCTTAATTGGATGAATTATGTATTGGTATGTTTGATGTTGGGTGATGTGTGTTAAATGTGTTAATTGATCTAGTCAATGAAATGCTTAATTGTGTTGAAATTGGTTAATTGGATCTTGAATGGCTAGAATGTGATTGAATTGATGATTGAGCGTTAAGGATGCCTAAAAAATTGGTTTATGTTGGTTTTGAAATGGAATGAATTGAGAAATAGCATTATGTAGAAAATTATGTAAAATTGGATTTTTGGCCAACTTTGACGGGTCATAACTTGGCGCTCGATCCCAAAATTAAATGAACTTTATCTTGAATTAAATATAATGATGAGAACTTTAAAATCATCAAAGAATGGATGAAAAAAGAATTTTATAGCAAGAGTAATGTAAGATTGAAACTGGGTGGGGAAAACTAAAAACTTGCAAATTCTGCAGAACTGGGGCAGACCCTGTAACACCCTCACTATCTGAATGTCACGCTTCCGATTGTGCCACTCTGATAGCATGAAGTATTACGACGACTTCATATACTTAATAATAAAATATGAGCCTTTCACTCGAAACCATGTCGCTGATTTCTTTTGAAAAACCAAAAATACTTTTTCATAAAACAAACATGCATATGTAAACCGAACTCAATCACATTATTCATATACATATATTTATACATACCAGACTTCTTATACAAGTACTTACAAATATACATACATGCCTTTCATTACAAAACATGATTCCTATCCCTCTTACAACGATAAAATGTTAATAGCAAGAGAAGAATAACATCTAAACTAAAACATCGTATAAGCAAAACGCAATAAACTCTTCGTAAGCTTCTTCTTCCATCTCTTGAAAAGATAAAGCTGTCGGAGGGTGCGAACCTAACCATACAGTCTCACCACGGAGTTTCAAAATTGTCATAATAAGATATTTAAAGTGAAATCTATTTTCAAACTCAGTGATTATCATTGTCTTATGAATCTTTTGAAAACCGATGGTTTAACCATCCGAAAATCCAAAATCTCTTGAAAAGAAATCAATTAATTCTCTAGAAATCCAAACTCACTTTTCCTATAAAAGAATCTTAAAAGTTTCTTAACAGTATGAATGACCAACCTGTTCCAAACATAGGTTCATTAAGTCTATGCTGAACGAGCTTGATACTTCATACTTTACTAAATCTTAATCAGAAACCAACCACGAAATCAATCAACACTATCATCAAGTCAGCACCAATACTCAATCAAAAAAAGTACCACACTAGAGCAAACACAGTCAAAATAGACAACAAAAGTACATGTATAGATAGCAGTTACAGCAAATAGTTCAGATAGCAGTTAATATCAGTTAAGCAATTAGGCAAACCAAAACAAATTTATACTCAAACAAAGCATGCAAATGCATATGATGCATGTCTGCCCTATGGCTAATGAGCTAATCTGTCGGTTATACAGTCAACCCGACATGTCCTGGTAGCTAAGCATTGGATAGTCTCTCTGTACGCGCATCCCCAATGTAAAACCTGCAAAATTAGTAAATAATTAGCTAATAAATTAATTATTAATAAAAAAATTAGAAACTGGATTTTTATAATTTAATGGGATAGAGCTAATTAACATAAGAATTTTGACACCAATTTTAAAGAATTTGGCCCAAGATTGGGCCGAACGGGCCAAACTAGTTGGACCGAGCCAAAACCAAACCCAAGGCCCAACATATATAACACTTCACTTCAGCCAATTTACCATTCATTGCTCCATTTCCAGCGCTGAGAAGAAGATTGAAGAAGCCACCAAAACCTAACCCCTTTCCAATTTTCAATTCATTGTAACTTTCAATCCGGAGTTCTGATCGTCGCACCATTTGCGGCCGCGTGACCGCAACGTCAAGCTCTACAAAGCCCAGTCCTTTATTAAGTATGGAACCCACTTCTCAGTTTCAGAACTCTCCTTCCCAAATTTCAAAATTCAATGAGAATCTATGTTGAATTTTGTTTAATTTTAGTGTTTAGGTTCGAGTTAACATGCGGGTATTGTCGAGTTTAGCTCATTAGAGCTATGGGTCAGGTAAGCACCCACAAACCCTTTTGAAATGTTGAGTTAGTGAGCTTTACATTGATTGTGATGATAAATGTGTTGTTAGACTAAAATTAGTTGTTGACTGGAGTCGATTTGAGAATTTGGGAAGCTTGTGATCAAGCCTTGGAGGCTGGGTTTTGCTTGAAGAGGTGATGGAATTTCAAAGCTTGGGCTGTGGTATATAAGAGACGTGTTCTGGGGTTATCGGGGAATTGGCCAAGGAATGGTTATAGTTTCTCGTAATTCAAATATAATGTGTCGTGAAAACGTAGGTTAGTTGACTGTAAGATAAGAGTTGAATGTTGATTAGTGATATTGATTGATTATGTGGATTGAGAATTGTTTGATGACCAATTGTTGAGAATTTCTGAATTTTGATGATTATATTAGATTGTTGTCATTGAGTTGGTTATTGATGTATTGTGATGGCGATGAATTTGGTTGGTAGTTGATTTGGAATTGATTTTGAGAAGTATTAAAGGGGTTGAATTTTGAAATACTAAACTAATTGTTGAAAATCTGAAGCTTTGAAATGAAACGGCAACTTTGAAAATGAACCGGCATCTTAATAGTGATTGGAATTATGTGAGACTAAAAGCTAAGCAAACTACAACAAGTATAGTTATCAATATTCAATTTTAAAGGTTTCGTATTAACTAGAGAATTAGTTATGATTTTTCAAATTTGAATTATGAAATTTGATTTTCTGCATTACTTTTAAACGAAGTCAAAAATTTTGAAAAGTTATAACTAATTCTGTGATGATCAGAATTGCGTGGGATCAAATCTGGATTATGTTTGGGAATATAGAGAATTGGATTGGAAAATTTGAGCCATTTTTGTTAAATGTACAATTTATGGAGAATTTTTAAAGTTAAGTTGATAAATCTGTCCTGCAGTAGATAAGTTCAAACAGGGCAGCAACTTGTTTGTCTTGCTGCGACTTCTACGAGTTGTGTTTTGGAGTGAAAATAATTTTTTTTAAATGATTAACTTGGTTTATTTCTCTAAAATTTCAGAATTTTAGGAGTTAAGGATTGGGAGTTATGAATTTTTGAAAACTAGTTATCAAAGCCGGAAAGAATTAGTTTTCAGCAAGTTATGCATCAACTTCCAACGCTTGTAACTCTTAGAATTGAATAGCAATTGAGTTGTAACTAAGACACACTTGTTGCTAGATAAGTTAGGAGTTTTCAAACCAAGCTTTAGCCCAATTGCAGTTTTGTAGTAAAAGTTATACAAGTTGAAAGATACTAAGCTACTTGATTTCTAAAACAGATTTTGAATTATTTCTATCTAACTTTCAAATTATGTAACTTTTTTATGAAAAACGATATTGACCCGAAACCAATTGAGAAAGAAACTTGGATAAGTTAAGTTTAACCATATTAATTTTGAAGGTGGTTAGAATTAATTTGAATTTTATATGAAATATTGAATATTACACAGTGCTGCTGTTTTTCTGGTTTTTAAGCACTGCAGAGCAGGCACGGTTTTCCTTCTATTCCCATGTCTAGATTGATCAGAAAATTATTATTTTTTATTTATTAGAAAGCTAAATCTGAGACAATTGCCTGGACATAAAGTTTGTGCAATTCCGAATTCATTTGGTATTTTAAAAACAGAATTGAAATTAGGCTGCCGGTGTTATTTTGGTAACTACCTTAGGTATGGATCTTAAGAAAAGATTCCTATATTATTACCAAATATTTTTGAGAATGTACTATTGTAGTACTTGCTGATAAAAGGTTGGTGAAATGTTGAGAAAGAGGTTTAAACATGAAATTGTTTTGAGATTGACCTGGCAAGGTTCGTGGTAGTTTACCGCTTGCCCATTGTCGAGACGTATGTGGGGTTCGTGGTGGTGTACCGCCCACATATTTTTAAAAGAAAGAGAATGTATGTGGGGTTCGTGGTAGTGTACCGCCCACATGTTTTCAAAAAAGAATGTTGTGTGGGGTTCGTGGTGGTTTACCGCCCACATGTGTGTATTGTTTTTCCAATTGAAGATTTTGCGAGGTTCGTGGTGGTGTACTGCTCGCAATGGTGGGGTTTATGGTGGTGTACCACCCGCCAGGTGGGGTTTATGGTGGTGTATTGCTCACCGATTTTCAAGAGAACAATATCCGGGTTAGCTACCGAATGTGTCGGGCTCTGGCAAAGTAACCGACACGTGAGCTCACGACCAGGAGGAAAGGCATGCATCATATGCATTTATGTACCTTGTTTGGTTTTCACTACTTGGGTTTGCTTACTTGAATATCTATGCTTATCTTCTATATTTGCTACGTTTGAATATCTACTTGTGCTTGTCTTGTTTGCTTTGTCTGTCTATGCATCGGTGTTTCGGAGGATTGGAGAAAGAGATGAAGAGCTTAGGGGTTAAGTAAGGAAGTTAGATAGAACCAAGAATCCTTAGTTACCTTACTCTGTTTATGGTTTAAAATGTTAGTTTTAAGTTTGATTCTATTGTCAGAAGTTCTAGGATTTCCTTCGGCTTTCCTGGGACCTTATATGTTAGTTATGTGGGCACCGTTACCATGCTGAGAACCTCTAGTTCTCATTTCATATATATTTTGTGGTTTTCAAATGCAGGACGTGAGACACCTCGCTAAGGCATACTAAAAGCTTCTAATAGCAAAGGTCCTTGTCTTTGGGACTTTCTTTTGAATATATGTATATATGTAGATACTTTTATCTACACTACTTATGTACTGAAATATTAACTTCCTCTTAGAAGTTATTTTGGAGAAATAGGTTATGTAACTCTGTATCTTGGGCTTATTTTGGGTTCTCTTATATATATGTTATATACTTATGTGCTCAAGCCGATTTGTCTTAACGAGCCGAGTCTTGAGTTTTGATATTTGCACCTTGGAGCTCCCTTTCGGTTATATCTATATTAGCTTCTCTTATCTTTCCATTTTTCATTTACGTAACGTAAGTGTTGCGCTTTTTATTTTACCATTTTTTTATTTTAACCTTTCTTCAAAGGCTCCTAGTTATAAATATTTTTCACTATATTATGTATATAAATTTTTACTTTTAGAAGTCGTAGCACCTCGCCACCTTTGTTTTACCTCCTAGGTGTAAAGCTCTGTGTGGTAGGGTGTTACACCCAAGCTCAATAATATCCATGAAAAAATCTCAAGCTCATCCATGAGGAGAGACAAAGCCCCAAGCTCAAATTCATATATATATATATATATATATATATATATATATATATATATATATATATATATATATATATATATGCATGCCCATGGGAGAACCCGGGGAGTTAAAGTGCCCGGTCACATCTTACGTGCAGAGGGTCAACAATTTGTCTCAATTTTTCAAGTCTCATTTACTTTTAACTCATTATCATCATCAGTTCATATCTCATTTCCAAATTCATTCAAAAATCATACTTTAAAATCATTTCTTACCATCCTTCATTCAAATTCAATCATCATCATCCATCCTCCCATTCCGTTTATCGGCAATCCGAATTCAAAACATAATTCTTTCTTTTCTAAATAAATCAAACTTAAAACATATAATCTTTAAAACCAAATCTTTTTAAATAATTACTTCAAATGAAGCTTCCAATTTCTATAAAATTTCAGCAGTACCTTCTGTAAAACTCAGACTCTGCCAACCTTTTCAGGTCCCATTCAAACATTTTTCAAACCCTTCTCAACCATTTTTAAATTAATTAATTTTCATATCTCAAATTATTTCCAAAAATGATTCATTTACATTATCAGATTAAATTCAAAACTAAGAAAAATTACTTTTCACAATAATCAATTAAATAACTTTTCAAACCAATTTCTTTTCAACAACTGCACACCACTCAAGCAATCAAGTAATTAGTAATTTAGTGCAGCAAACAACCACATCTACATGACAAACATAATCACAGAAGTATATTTTCACACTAATATCTATTTATAACAACTCTGTAATATAAAATAAATTTTAAGAAAAACCCTACCTTGAATAGTCGAAACCAAAAACTATAAAACGCGTAAAACATATTTTTCTCTTGGCTCACAGCAAAAACAGCTCCATTTCATCTTTACAGCAACATCTGTAACTCTAAACAGGACATAAAATCACCATAATTAGCAAAAGCAGCCCCATTTCATCTTTGCAGCGACATCTACAACTCTAAACATGACATACAATCACCGTAATTCAATCCTATAGCAAAAACGCCGCAGAATCCTCAGTAATATATAACGGAAAGTGATAAAATAGGTTTTCAAAGCAAGATAGCTTACTATACTCAGAGAAAAACCAAGGAACGGAGCAACTGCACTCTGATGATGATTTTTCGACGAGCTAAACGGTGGCAGAAGCTCGTGATAATGGTAGTGCGGTTTAGAAGGCAAGCAAGGCAAAGGAACGGCAACAAGAGTGACCCATCCTCTCCCCTTCGGGCATTTCTATCTCTACGAAGCCCACTCTACCATTGACGACGGCGACGCTCTATCGTGGCTCCACGGATGGTGGTGGCGAGCACAATGGCTGCGAGACAGCCTTCCAATCTCCCTTCAAGCTCCTTTGTGATGGCACAGCAGCGGTGACAACCTTCAGCGACAACGAATCGTTGGCAACGGAGGTCTGGCAGTGGTGAATAGCTTCTCCTCCTCTGCACACACTCTGCTCCTCCCTTCCATGGCTCTGGTTCGCGCTCCTCCTCCTTCAACGGCAACACATGACTACCGTTGGCGCCGTCCTCCCTCCCTTCTCTTTTCTCCCGATTCTCTCTTCCCCTTTCTATTGTGTGTGTGTGTGTGTGTGTGTGTGTGTTTCTGATTTGTGTTGTGTGTGTGTAGTTTAGGGAAATGAGGGGTGTGGCGATGGGTGAGGTGGTAAGGCGGTTAGGTTAGGGTTAGATTTATGACAAAATTAGGGTTTTGATTTGGAAATTAGAATTTTGTGTATGAAATTGGGAATTTTAGGTTTAAGTAGAATATTAATTAAAACCAAATTTAATCCAATAATAATATCTATAAAAATACTATTTAATTATTAACTTAAAATTTATTTTCAAATAAATACTCTAATTCAATAATTAAAGATAATAGAAACCAATTTCCATTATAATAATAAAATAGAGTTCAAAAGCTAATTATTCAAATTAAACCATATATCTAAAGCCCTCATTATTTTTCAATTACTCGAGCTTTCAAATCAATAATAAAAAAATATCCAATTAATATAAAAATTTCTGAAATTAATATCCTAAGTAAATAAAATAAATCATAATTAATTTATTATTTAATTTCTAAAAATCTGGGGTCTTACAGACCCCAGTTTCGTGCGTACGCACATGTCATGCGTACCTATCACCTTGAAAATCCAAAAAGGGGCAACAGCAAGTTTCGCGCATACGTGCGAGGGGACATTTGTTTGTACACACAAGGCATGCATACACATGATGTTAAAATATGCAAAAACCAGATTAAAATTCTGTGCATATGCGCGAGGCGTTCACACGATTACCCTATTTTAGCCAAATTGATAACTTTGAACTATTTAGCATCCCCAATACATTTATAACCCTATCTAACCTCCGAAAGGAGTTTAATAACTAATATTAAGCATTAAATACACTGGGAAAGATTATAATAAATTGAATTAAATTATTCTCAAATAAACCCTTGGTTAACCAGAGGAAAATTTGTAGGGACGGAGGTTCGTCCTGCCCGCGGTGAGGACGGTGGCATTGTCCCACTCACAAGGTAATGAAATTGAATGATTGATAAAGCAATTAGGGTTAAAAAATCTAATAATTTATGAAATTGATTAAAGTCAATGATTATGACTCATTGTAGCCTGAATTGATGAATTAGCAAGGACAGAGGTTTTTTTGCTTGCGTGGCAAGGTCGTGGGTTTCGTCCCGCTTGTGTATTGATTTAATATTTATTCCGGACAAGGATGGTGGTTCCATCCCACTTATTCATGGTTGTTGATTTGATACTTGTTTTTAACAGGGATAGTGATTATATCCTACTTGTTCGTACTTGTGGTGTGATGTGGGGATGGTGGTTTAATCCCACCCGCATTTCACTTTCTCTTGGGTTGCAAGGTGAGACGATACTCTCTGTTGAAGTGAGACGACACTCTCTGTTATTTTGGCATGACTTATACCTCTAGGAGAATGTGAGACGGCACTCTCCATTAAGATAATGGTACCATGGCTTGTTTAATTCCTCCTGAGAATGCACACTAAAAGACCGATCCGGTAGTTGCCAGCCAGATTTTGTGTCAGATTTTGGCAGAATAACCGACACGTGAGCTCATGGCTAATAGAATAGTCATGCATCATGTGCATCTATTTGCAAATTGTTTGAGTGTGCATATTATTTAGCATAAGAATTCACGTAGTTTACTTATAATACTTATGAAAAACTTCTTAGTCTTAAACACTACTTGAGAAAATATTATAGTAATTAATGAAATTTTTAAATTATATTTGACTGCATCAATAATCAAAATTCAATTTGAGATATTGAGGATCTAACACCCTCATCCAATAAGGTCATTCTACACATTCTTTTAAAGGAAGGAAGGTGAAAACTACCTCCAATTCTATCTTCAGGAGAGAGACTTGCCTCTCTATTTATATGACTTGGCTCAAATCACAGGCCCATCAATGGTTGCTTACTATGAAAATAATAAAGATTGAGAAGATTTAATTTGTAATGCTTAGTTGTTGCCTAAGACAAGGGCCCTAATTCATGTGATTGACAATATCATTTTTCCTATAAAGGGAAATATAACATGCTAATAGAAAATGATAGGCTAATGTGTGATTGTGTACTTATCAAAACTCCTATTAATTTTCCAAATTTCATCATGTAATATATGCTTGACAGAGTTAAAGCTTGAACTAAGAAAATTGTTGGTGTTCCAAATGGTATGTTGTTTACTATCATTTATAACATTTTGAAATTGATATCATTGATGAGTTATATAACAACAAAAATGACTTCTTCAACTCCAACACCTTCAAAAACTTAAGAACTGAGGTTCTGAAAGAAGAAAAACCTCATATTGTTGAAAAAGGGATGAAACATAGAAATGAAGGACTAATATCACTCATTTCTCATATGCTTCCTTCTCAACCTTATCTCTAATCGTCTCATCCTCAATCAAACCATTTTAACCATCTTAAACAACCACTATTGTTCCACCATCATTCCCTCAACATCTTCTTAAACCAAGATCTCCAAAGGGAGAACAAATCAAGTACATAGCTTTAAAATAGGAAGATATCATTTTATATGATTTTGAGAAGAGAACCCCTAAGGCTCATAAGGTACAAGAAGCTTAACCTGACAAGCGGGTTGAAGAATTTATGATTATTAACATTGAGATTCCCACCTCAGAAGCTATGTCAAAAACTGTTTATGGACAAGTGGTACCCAAAATTCTTGTTAATAGGAACAAGCTATTGCACAATATGAGAAAGCAAAACATGAAAAACTGCGATGGAGCAAACTTAGATGCAAGAATGCTTAACTCATGTTGTGGAGCTAGAGAAAATAGAATTTACAGAAGAAAGACTAGATTTAAATTGTTATTTCTAAATATATTACTATTATAAAGAAGACTTAGCCCACTATCAAAACTAAGAATTCAAAAAGAGAGGCAAGAAGTATAAAAATTTAAAGAAGGAAGCCAATGCTAAGAAATTGGCTAGTCTTGAGGTCTAAGAAGATGTTGATATGATTAAAACTCTTCACATAACCTCAAAGAATTCTTACTTCTTGATGGTTGAGAAGTGGGACAAGCCATAAGAAAGTAGAAAAAGCTATGGGTATTAGGGGAATTGATTCTCTCTATTTTTTAATTAGTCAAGTGTGATTTTTTATTATTGAACATCTTCTTTCACATATTTTTTCTTAATTCTGCTTAAGAAGTGTATGGTGAAAGATCACACTTTCTAACAATATTTGAGAAAAAAAAATTATGGGAATCCACTCCCCGAATACTAGTACATAAAAACCTTTTGAAGTTTTTTAATCAAACTATGATATCATCCATTTTGAGGGTGTCCTGTACTACTTGTGAGAATGTTTCAACTTAATACTCAATAAGGTATGCCTGTGAAGGATTGTCCATGAAAATTCTGAGAAAGAACTTTGTTAACAGAAAAGTCCCTCCAATCGTTCCGCATTAGATTTGTAGCAACATTTTAACCAATTAAGGAGAAGAAAACTAAATCGAACCTCTCTACCTTCAAGAGAATCCTTTGATTTAACCAAATCATTAAGCCAAAAATATGATGAAGTACAAAGTCTAAAAAAAATAGATGGAAGAGCTTACAAATAAAGCAAGGAGATGACATGACAAGGCTGTTGAGGCTTCTCAATGGAAGAAATTAAATTAAAGGGTATCACTGGATCTCAGTGGATCTCAAATAAGGGAAAGACCAAACTTGAGGAAGAAGATGTTTCCTTTTCACATATGGCTCCATCTTATCTCATGAGCCTTAATTTTTGCCACAACCTTAAGGGCTGCGTTTGTTTATAAGGACACACATGACACTGAGATAGAGACACAAAATCATATTTGACAGATGAGACATGAACAGAGACATTGTGTCCAGTGAGACTGAATTAGTGTATTTTTATCCATCCTGACAGGAAGGACACCGAGACACTAACAAAGGACACAACTTATTTTTTATTTTTTCTTTTATTATACTTATTAATTTTTCATAATTATACTCTTTATTATTATATTTTTTCTCAAACTTTTTGAATGAAAAAAATGAGAATAAATTAAACTTTCATAATTTATTTTAGTTTATCACCAAACAAAATACAAGAACACTAATTTTTGTGTATCTGTCCTTTGTGACTTGTTCTCAGTGTCTTATCTTATCTTGTTTTCAGAATTAAACGTAGCCTAAAAGAGCATCAAGATACCACCAAGACCAGAAAATAAACCTACTTATCTCAGGTGATGTAATGTAATGCATGTATTTATTCTCCCTTTTCAAAATCCTCTTCTTTTCCTGTCAAACCTTCCTCAAATATTGATCATCCTCTCTTTATTTCTACACGTTTTTTATCCTTCATCTCCTATAAATAACTTGTCTTGTAACTATAGTTATTAGAATCGAATCGGTAATCGATCTGATTGGAATATTGGATCAATTAATCACTGGTTCAATCATAGAATTACTGGTTGATTAAGTTATAATTAAATAATTATATAAAATTTTATTTCATTCTTTTCGTGATAATTGTTTTTAAATCGTGTTCTTATATTAAATTAACTATTTGTTTAAAATTTTAATAATTAACTAATTAGTATATACCTTATATGCTTTAAGTAATAATGATCAAAAGAAAAAAGATGTAGTAATTAATAAAGGATATATTTTACTTTTTTATTTGTAAATAGAATTTGGAGTAATTAACTAAATCAGTCCCTTATGTTTTTAAAATTAGACACTTTGGTCTCTTAGGATTTAAAATGCACAAAATAGTTCTCAACGTTTATTTCTGTTAACCAATGCAGTCTCCCTCTATTAGTTATTAATGATGACTACTGACGTAGAACGTTACCTCGTACACGTGGCCATTAAATATCCATATGTGTAATCTAGACAAATTAGTCCCTAGAGTAAAGTACAAAAGAATCTCCTAAGAGTTTAAAAAATCTCAAAATAGTTCCTAAAAATTTTAAAAATTTTAAAATTGTCCCTTCAAATAATTATTTATATATAATTATTTCTAAATTAATTAAATCCATATTTATTTTTGACCATGCAAGATATTAATTTAATTTGTAGGTAGAGTCATTCTAGTATAATTATATTACGATGACTATAGTGTTTTAAAAAATATTGCCAAAATTAAAGGAATATTTTTTTATTGTTAAACAATGCTTTTTAAATAGTTTTGCTCAAAAAAATATTATTAAAATATAAAAAGAAATGTGATTTTAAATTTAACAATACTTGCATAGTCACCATAGCCACTATTCTATAGTCATACTAGAATTAACCTTGTAAGTATCACATTCTATGATCATTCTTTAATGATAAGAAGAGAATGAGTTAGTGTTGTTTGAACTTGAAAGAGATAGGAAAACTTCCATTTAATATAATTTTTTTCTCATAAACAATTGAGAATATTTGTGCAAATACTTATGAAGGCAACACTTCGAAACTTGCATGCAATGCAAACCAATTCATCTACAAAGCCAAATTTGTATGTTTTTACTCAACCACAAAATTAATGTGGATGATTTACAAAATTCTAATGTGAAGCTCATAATACTTTAGAACACTTGAAGAAAAATGCCTTGAATAATTCAAGTGTTCTATTCATATTTCTTAGAAAGTGTTCTGGTCACATGTGTGAGATAATGTTCCATATCAGCAGTCACAATTAGTGACTAACAGAGAAAGACTGCATTTTCTAATAAAAATAAATGTTAGGTAATGAGCAGATATTTTATACGCTTTTTGACATTGTTTTCATATAGTTTTTAGCATGTTCTGTTTAATTTTTATTAAGTTTTCATAGGCTTTAGTGTTAAATTCACATTTTTAGATTCTACTATGAGTTTGTGTGTTTTTATGCTATTTCAGGTATTTTCTAGCTGAAATTGAGGAGTTGGAGCAAAAGTCTGATTCAGAGACAGAGAAAGCACTGCAGATGCTGTCCGGGGATCTGACCTCCTTGCATACTTGGAAGAGCTTTTCTGGAGCTATAAAAGTTCAAATGGAGCGTTCTCAATGGCTATAGAAAGCTGACTTCTAGAGCTTTCCAGCATTGTATGAAAGTCTATACTTTTCTTCAGAATAGAAGGCCCAAAACAGGCGTCCAACGCCAGCTTCTTGCCCCATTCCAGGCGTCCAGCGCCCAAAGGAGGAGACCAGCATCCAAACGCCCATAGAGGACCCACTAGCCAGTGTTCAATGCCCTAGAAGCCTTTTAGCACGTGAATCTCATCAAAACTGAACCCAAACACTCACCAAATGGGCCCCAGAAGTGAATTTTAGCACTAAAAGACTATTTTACCCCTTCTTATGTAATCCTTAGTCATTAGTTTAGTATTTAAGGGAGATTTTACATGATCTTCGGCCAAATTTTATCAAATTTTTGTTTTTCACATTGTATTTTCTATCAGTATGAGTTTCTAAACCTCCTAGGTTGAGGGGAGGAGCCCTGTTGAGTTTTATGGATTAATAAAAGTATTACTGTTTCTCTTTAATCCGTGTTTGATTCAATTCTAAGATGTATATTCGTTCTTCAACTTGATGAATGGGATGATCCATGACAATCAGCTCCGTTCTTCATGCTAAGACTGCGTGATTGCCTGACAACCACCCGTGTTCTTCTTGGGTTCGTGTGAATACGTGATTGGAAAGCATCGAACTGCCAGGTTGATTATACATCTCTTAGACGACTAATCCACGACTTCGTTGGGGACTTCTCGAGACACCAGTTCAGTCAAGGTTTGGGGAGATTAGGGTCTCTGTGGTAAAGGCTAGAACCCAAAGGCGCATCATTCTCTGATATGGAAGATTCGACCTTGTTTGTGCCGTTTTGAGTAGGATCATTAAGGAGAATGGACTGCAGGAGCTTCACCCTCAATCAAAATGGATCCGCACTAACCTTGGGGTTCAGATCTGGAGAAGATTGGCGACCGCGGCCGTACGACGTTGATCACATACAGCCTGCCATAGAAGAAATCACTCACAATTGAAGAAGACAGTAATACCAGAGTTAATCCAGAAGGACAAAGCATCTCCAAGCCTTAACCACCTTCTTATCATAGTTTACACAACTTCTGAGTTATGATTGCCCTTTTTCATTCCTTTTACGCTTTTAACCAAATTCACACCAACAAATCTTCTATCCGCCTGACTAAGACCTGCAAGATAACCATAGCTTACTTTAAACCACAATTCTCATTGGATCGACCCTGACTCGCTCGGGTATTACTTGGACGACCCAGTGCATTTGCTGGTTCAGCTGTACGAAGCGTGGGGATTTGTGCACCATTAGGCACTATTTTGTATATTTGGTATACGAAATCGTGAGTTCACACTTTTCTCACAACTCCGCGCAGCTAACCTGTAAGTGAACTAGGTCGTCCAAGTAATACCTTACATGAGTAAGGGTCGATCCCACGGAGATTGTTGGCTTGAAGCAAGCTATGGTCATCTTGTAAATCTCAGTCAGCCAGATTCAAATGGTTATGAGGTTTTGATAATTAAAAGAGAAATAAAACATAAAATAGGATAGAGATACTTATGCAATTCATTAGTGGGAATTTCAAATAAGCGTATGGAGATGCTTTGTTCCCTCTAAGCTTCTGCTTTCCTATTGTCCTCATCCAATCTTGCGTACTCCCTACCATGGCAAGCTGTATGTCGATTCTCGATCGTGTCAGAATAAGATCCATTAATCCTTTTGTACACTGTCATTGCACCCAACAGTCACGAGTTTGAAGCTCGTTACAGTCATCCCATCCCAGATCCTACTCGGAATACCACAGACAAGGTTTAGACTTTTCAGATCTCAAGAATGCTGCCAATTAATTCTAGCTTATACCACAAAAACTCTGATCTCATAGAATGGAAGGCTCTATTGTCAGGAGAGGCAACCAGGCGTTGTGAACCAAGAGGCCAAGAGATACACACTCAAGCTCTTGCAGATAGAATGGAGGTGGTTGTCAGGCACACGTTCATAAGGGAGGATGATGATGAGTGTCACGGATCATTACATCCATCAGGTTGAAGTACGAGTGAATATCTTAGAACAAGAATAAGTGTTAATTGAATAGAGAAACAATAGTACTTTACATTAATTCATGAGGAACAGCAGAGCTCCACACCTTAATCTATGAGGTGTAGAAACTCCACCGTTGAAAATACATAAGTGATGAAGGTCCAGGCATGGCCGAATGGCCAGCCCCCAAAACGTGATCAAGAGATCAAAAGTGATCCAAAGATAGTCTCAAAAATGATCTAAATATGTGAATACAATAGTAAAAGGTGCTATTTATACAAAACTAGCAAACTAGGTTTACAGAAAATGAGTAACTAAGTGTAGATAGTGCAAAAATCCACTTCCTGCCCACATGGTGTGTGTTTGGGCTGAGCATTGGAGCTTTCACGTGCATAGGCTCTTCTTGGAGTTTAAACGCCAGTTTTGGTGCTAGTTTGGGCGTTTAACTCCAGCTTTGATGCCAGTTCTGGCGTTTTACGCCAGAAAAGAGTCTCTGGTGGGCGTTTGGACGCCAGTTTAGGCCATCAAATCTCGGGCAAAGTATGGACTATTATACATTTCTGGAAAGCCCAAGATGTCTACTTTCCAACGCAAGTAAGGTCGCGCCAATTGGGCTTCTATAGCTCCAGAAAATCCACTTCGAGTGCAGGGATGTCAAAATCCAACAGCATCTTCAGTCCTTTCTCAACCTCTGAATCAGATTTTTGCTCAGGTCCCTCAATTTCAGCTAGAAAATACCTGAAATTACAGAAAAACATACAAACTCATAGTAAAGTCCAGAAATGTGATTTTCATAAAAACTAATAGGGTAAAAAGAAGAGAATTTACAATAAATCTCAAAATATCAATGAAACTTAGTCCCAATTAGATGAGCGGGGCTAGTAGCTTTTTGCCTCTGAACAATTTTGGCATCTCACTTTATCCTTTGAAGTTCAGAATGATTGGCATCCATTAGGAACTCAGAATTTAGATAGTGTTATTGATTCTCCTAGTTCAGTATGTTTATTCTTGAACACAGCTACTTTATGAGTCTTGGCCGTGACCCTAAGCATCTTATTTTCCAGTATTACCACCAGATACATAAATGCCACAGACACATAACTCGGTGAACCTTTTCAGATTGTGACTCAGCTTTGCTAAAGTCCCTAGTTAGAGGTGTCCAGAGTTCATAAGCACACTCTTTTTGCTTTGGATCACGACTTTGACTACTCAGTCTCAAGCTTTTCACTTGGATCTTCATGACACAAGCACATGGTTAGGGACAGCTTGATTTAGCCACTTAGGCCAGGATTTTATTCCTTTGGGCCCTCCTATCTATTAATGCTCAAAGCCTTGGATCCTTTTTACCCTTGCCTTTTAGTTTAAAGGGTTATTGGCTTTTTGCTCTTGCCTTTTGGTTTAAAGAGCTATTGGCCTTTTCTGCTTGCTTTTTCTTTTTCTTTATTTTTTTTGCATATATATATATATATATATATATATATATATATATATATATATATATATATTCACAAGCTTGTGTTTTTAACTGCTTTTTCTTGCTTCAAGAATCAATTTTATGATTTTTCAAATTATCAATAACATTTCTCTTTGTTCATCATTCTTTCAAGAGCCAACAATTTTAACATTCATAAACTTCATTATCAAAAATTATGCATTGTTCAAGCATTCATTCAGAAAACAAAAAGTATTGCCACCACATCAAAATAATTAGACTAATTTCAAGATAAAAGTCAAAATCCATGTACTTCTTGTTCTTTTGTAATTAGGAACATTTTTCATTTAAGAAAGGTGAAGGATTTATGGGACATTCATAGCTTCAAGGCATAGACACTAGATATTAATGATCATGTAATAAAGACACAAACATAGACAAACATAAAGCATAAAAAAAATCGAAAAATAGAAAAACAAATAACAAGGAAATTAAAGAACAGGTCCACCTTAGTGATGGCGGCTAGTTCTCCTTCTTGAAGATCCTATGGAGTGCTTGAGCTCTTCAATGTCTTTTCCTTGCCTTTGTTGTTCTTCCCTCATGGCTTTTTGGTCTTCTCTAATTTCATGGAGGATGATGGAATGCTCTTGGTGCTCCATCCTTAGTTGCTCCATATTGAAACTCAAATCTCCTAGAGAAGTGTTGATTTGTTCCCAATAGTTGTGTGGAGGAAAATGCATCCCTTGAGGTATCTCAGGAATTTCTTGATGAGGGACTTCCTCATGCGTTTGTTGAGGTCTATGAGTGGGCTCTCTTGTTTGCTCCATCCTCTTTTTAGTGATGGGCTTGTCCTCTTCAATGAGGATGTCTTCCTCTATGACAATTCCAGCTAAATTGCATAGGTGACAGATGAGATGAGGGAAGGCTAACCTTGCTAAAGTGGAAGGTTTGTCAGTAACCTTGTATAGTTCTAAAGGTATGATCTCATGAACTTCCACTTCCTCTCCAATCATGATGTTATTGATCATGATAGCCCGATCCACAGTTACTTCGGATCGGTTGCTAGTAGGAATGATAGAGCGTTGGATAAACTCCAACCATCCTTTAGCCACAAGCTTAAGGTCAAGCCTTCTTAGTTGAACCGGCTTATCTTTGGAGTCTCTCTTCCATTGAGCTCCTTCTACACATATGTCCATGAGGACTTGGTCTAACCTTTGATCAAAGTTGACCCTTCTAGTGTAGGGGCGTGCATCTCCTTGCATCATTGGCAAGTTGAATGCCAACATTACATTTTTTGGACTGAAATCTAAGTATTTCCCCCGAACCATTGTAAGCCAATTCTTTGGGTTCAGGTTCACACTTTGATCATGGTTCTTAGTGATCCATGCATTAGCATAGAACTCTTGAACCATTAAGATTCTGACTTGTTGAATGGGATTGGTGAGAACTTCCCATCCTCTTCTCCTAATCTCATGTCGGATCTCTGGATATTCGCTCCTTTTGAGCTTGAAGGGGACCTCGGGGATCACCTTCTTTTTTGCCACAACTTCATAGAAGTGGTCTTGATGGACCTTTGAGATAAACCTTTCCATCTTCTATGACTCGAAGGTGAAAGCAATTATCTTTCCCTTCCTCTTTCTAAAGGTTTCTCCGGCCTTAGGTGCCATTAATGGTTATTAAAAACAAAAAGTAATGCTTTTTCCAACACCTAACTTAAAATGTTTGCTTGTCCTCGAGCAAGAGAAGAAGGAAGAGAGGAGAAGAAGAAGAAAAGTGGGAGATGGAAGCTTGAGAGGGTTCGGCCAAGGGGGGTTTTAAGTGTATATGATGTGTGAAAATGAAGGAGTAAGGAGGGGTATTTATAGGGTAAGAGAGGGAGTAGGTTCGTGTGAGAAGGGGTGGGTTTGGGAGGGAAATGGTTTGAATTTGAGTGGCTGGGTGTAGGTGGGTTGTATGATGGGTTTATGGGAGTTAAGGAATGGATGTGAGTGGTGAAGGGAATATGGGGAAGAGGGTAAGATTTGATAGGTGAGTGATGTTTTGGGTAGAGTGTTATGGAGAAGTGTGAAAAGGAGAGAGAGTAAGGTGGGGTAGGTGGGAATCCTGTGGGGTCCACAGATCCTGAGGTGTCAAGAATTTTTCATCCATGCACCTTTCTGGCGTTAAACGCCCTCTATGTGCCATTCCTGGTGTTTAAATGCCGAGCTGATGCCCTTTTTCTAGTGTTTAAACGCCAGTTTGCCTGTCAGTTCTGGCGTTTAAACGCCCAAAATGGTGCCAGGATGGGCATTTAAATACCCATTTTTCTACCTTTACTGGCGTTTAAACGCCAGCTTACCTGCCAGTTCTGACGTTTAATGCCCAGAATGGTGCCAGTCTGGGCGTTAAACGCCCATTTTGGTATCCTTACTGGCGTTTAAACGCCAGTAAGCTCTTCCTCCAGGGTGTGCTATTTTTGATGATGTTTTTGATTTTGCTTTAATTTTTGCAATTATTTTTGTGACTCCACATGATCATCATCCTAAAGAAAACATAAAATAACAATGGAAAATAAAATGAAAGAGTAAATAATATAGGTAAATAAAATTGGGTTGCCTCCCAATAAGCGCTTCTTTAATGTCAATAGCTTGACAAGAAGCTCTTACAGAGCTTCACAGGTGCCCAGAGCATGATTGTGGCCTCTCAACACCAAACTTAGAGTTTGAATGTGGGGGCTTTGCTTGACTCTGCATGGAGAGAATTGAATGAAGCTTTTCATGCTTCTTCTCCTTGTTTACAGAAGAAAATCCTTGAGCCTTAAACACAAGGTAGTCCTTATTCAATTGAAGGACTAACTCTCCTCTGTCCACATCAACCACAGCCCTTGCTATGGCTAGGAAGGGTCTTCCAAGGATGATGGATTCATCCTCATCCATCCTAGTGTCTAGGATTATGAAGTCAGCAGGGATGTAAAGGCCTTCAACCTTTATCAAGACATTCTCTACAAGTACATAAGCCTGTTTCTTTGATTTATCTGCCATCTCTAGTGAGATTCTTGCAGCTTGTACCTCAAAGATCCCTAGTTTCTCCATTACAGAGAATGGCATGAGGTTGATACTTGATCCTAGGTCACACAGAGTCTTTTCAAAGGTCATGGTCCCTATGGTGCAAGGTATCAAGAACCTTCCGGGATCCTCTTTCTTTTGAGGTAATTTCAGCTGAACCAATGCACTTAGTTCATTGATGAGCAATGGAGGTTCATCCTCCCTAGTCTCATTACCAAATAATTTGGCATTCAGCTTCATGATTGCTCCTAGATATTGAGCAACTTGCTCTTCAGTAACATTTTTGTCCTCTTCAAAGGAAGAATATTCGTCAGAGCTCATGAATGGTAGTAGTAAGTTCAGTGGAATCTCTATGGTCTCTAGATGAGCCTCAGATTCCTGTGGTTCCTCAATAGGGGACTCCTTGTAGTCTAGTGGACATCCCATGATGTCTTCCTTATTGTAAATCACGTCCTCCTCCTCTTCTATAGGTTCGGCCATTTTGGATGTATTAATGGCCTTACACTCTCTTTTTAGATTCTCTTCTGTATTGCTTGGTAGAGTACTAGGAGGAGTTTCAGTAATTCTTTTACTCAGCTGACCCACTTGTGCCTCCAAATTTTTTATGGAGGACCGTGCCTCAGTCATGAAACTGAAGGTGGTCTTAGATAGATCAAAGACTATGTTTGCTAAGCTAGAGAGGCTCTACTCAGAATTCTCTGTCTGTTGCTGAGATGATGATAGGAAAGGCTTGCTATTGCCAAACCTGTTTCTCCCACCATTATTGTTATTGAAGCCTTGTTAAGGCTTCTGTTGATCCTTCCATAAGAAATTTTGGTGATTCCTTCATGAAAGATTATAGGTGTTTCCATAGGATTCTCCCATGTAATTCGCCTCTTCCATTGCAGGATTCTCAGGGTCATAAGCTTCTCATTCAGAGGAGGCGTCTTTAGCTTACAATCCAGTCAGACTCTGAGAAATCATATTGACTTGCTGAGTTAATATTTTGTTCTGAGCCAATATGGCATTCAGAGTATCAATCTCAAAAACTCCTTTCTTCTGAGTCACCCCATTATTCACAAGATTTCTCTCAGAAGTGTACATGAACTGGTTATTTGCAACTATTTCAATGAGTTCCTGGGCTTTTGCAGGCATTTTCAGATGAAGAGATCTACCAGCAGAGTGGTCCAATGACATCTTGGATAACTCAGACAGACCATCATAGAATATACATATGATGCTCCATTCTGGAAACATGTCAGAAGGACACCTTTTGGTTAATTGCTTGTATCTTTCCCAAGCTTTATAGAGGGATTCACCTTCCTTTTTTCTGAAGGTTTGGACATCCACTCTGAGCTTACTCATCTTTTGAGGTGGAAAGAATTTGGTCAAGAAAGCATTGACCAGCTTGTCCCAAGAGTTCTGGCTTTCTCTAGGTTGTGAGTCCAACCATGTCCTAGCTCTGTCTCTCACAGCAAAGGGAAAAAGCATAAGTCTATAGACCTTGGGATCAACCCCATTAGTCTTAATAGTATCACAGATCTGCAAGAACTCAGATAAAAACTGATGAGGATCTTCTGATGGAAGTCTATGAAACTTGCAATTCTACTGCATTAGAGAAACTAATTGAGGCTTAAGCTCAAAGTTATTTGCTCCAATGGCAGGAATTGAGATGCTTCTTCCATAGAAGTTGGAAGTTGGTGCAGCATAGTCACCAAGCATCTTCCTTGCATTGTTGTTATTATTTTCGGCTGCCATGTCTTCTTCTTTTTCGAAAATTTATATCAGGTCCTCTCCACAGAGTTGTGCTTTAGCTTCTCTTAGCTTCCTCTTCAGAGTCCTTTCAGGTTCAGGATTGGCTTCAACAAGAATATCCTTATCCTTGTTTCTGCTTATGTGAAAAAGAAGAGAACAGAAAAGAAGAGGAATCCTCTATGTCACAGTATATAGATTCCTTTATGTGAGTAGAAAAAGAGAAGAAGAGAAGAATGAGGTAGAGAGAAAATAAAGAGAATTCAAACACAGAGAGGAAGAGAGGGTTTGAATTTTAAGAAGGAGAACAGTGTAAGTAAATAAATAAATAAATAGAAAGAGATGAGAGAGAGGAAATTCGAATATTAAATAAAAGAAAGGAAAAAATATTTTTGTTTTTATTTTAAATATTAGTTCGTATTTGAAAATTAAGAAAGGAATAAAATAAAATTAGAGTTTAAAATAATTAATTAATTAAAAAGATTTTTGAAAAAGTTGTTAGTGGTTTTCAAAAATTGAGAAGTGAAAAAGTAGTTAGGTAGTTTTGAAAAAGATAAGAAATAGTAAGTTCTAAAAAGATAAGAACTTAGAAAAAGATTTTGAAATTAAAATTTGAAAAAGGATATGATTTGAAAAAGATTTGATTGAAAAGGATATGTTTGAAAAGATATGATTGAAAAAGATTTGATTTTTAAAATTAAAATTGATGACATGACTAACAATAAACTAAAAGATATGATTCTAGAATTTAAAGATTGAACCTTTCTTAATAAGAAAGTAACAAACTTAAAATTTTTTGAATCAAATCCTTAATTGTTAGCAAGGTTTTCAAAAATATGAAATAAAAATAGGAAGAAGATTTTGAAAATCAATTTTTAAAATATTAAGAAAAAAATGAAAAAGATTTGATTTTTGAAAAAGATTTGAAAAGATAGAATTTTTAAATTAAAATTTTAACTTGACTTAATAAGAAACAACTAAAATTTTAAAAAAAAATTTTTTTTTGACTAAGTCAACCCAAAATTTCAAAATTTATGAGTAAGATATGGAAAAGATATTTTTTTATTTTTGAATTTTTAATGAAGAGAGAGAAAAACAACAAAATGACTCAAGACATGAAAATTTAAGATCAAAACACATAATGCATGCAAGAACACTTTGAATGTCAAGATGAACACCAAGAACACTTTGAAGATCATGATGAACATCAAGAACTTATTTTTGAAAAATTTTTAAGAAAAGAAACACATGCAAGACATCAAACTTAGAAGTTTTTAAAATTTTGACTATAAAAATTCAAAAATGCATATAAAAAAATAAGAAAAGACACAAAATAAGAAAATCACAATATCAAACAAAGACAATCATCAAGAACAACTTGAAGATCAAGAAGAACATATGCATGAGTTTTCGAAAAATGCTAGAAAAATAAAAACATGCAATTGACACCAAACTTAAAATTTGACACCAGACTCAAACAAGAAACACAAAATTATTTTTGTTTTTATGATTTTATAAAATTTTTTGTATTTTTTTTCGAAAATTATTTTGAAAAAGAAAATAAGAAACTCAATATTTTTAATAAGAATTCCAGGAATCATGTAATGTTAGTCTAAAGTTTCAGTCTAAGAAGATTAGACATGGATAGCCAAGCTTTAGCAGAGCATTACATACAACAGCCAAATTGATGGGAATCAAAAAGGCTCCTGTGATGATAAAAGCATCATCTGAAACTCTAGAATTCATTCTTAAAAATTCCGAAGAAAAAAAATAAAAAATAACTAATCTAAGCAACAAGATGAACCGTCAATTGTCCAAACTCGAACAATCCCCGGCAACGGCGCCAAAAACTTGGTACACGAAATCGTGAGTTCACACTTTTCTCACAACTCCGCACAGCTGACCAGCAAGTGCACTGGGTTGTCCAAGTAATATCTTACGTGAGTAAGGATCGATCCCATGGAGATTGTCGGCTTGAAGCAAGCTATGGTCATCTTGTAAATCTCAGTCAGGCGGATTCAAATGGTTATGAGGTTTTGATAATTAAAAGAGAAATAAAACATATAATAGGATAGAAATACTAATGCAATTCATTGGTGGGAATTTCAGATAAGCGTATGGAGATGCTTTGTTCCCTTTGAGCCTCTGCTTTCCTATTGTCCTCATCCAATCTTGTGTACTCCCTTCTATGGCAAGCTGTATGTTGGTGGATCACCGTTGTCAATGGTTACCATCCGTCCTCTCAGTGAAAACATATCCGCTACGGTTTCCCGCATGGCTAATCAGCTGTCAGTTCTTGATCGTGTCAGAATAAGATCCATTAATCCTTTAGCACACTGTCACTGTGCCCAACAGTCACGAGTTTAAAGCTCGTCATAGTCATCCCATCTCAGATCCTACTCGGAATACCACAGACAAGGTTTAGACTTTCCAAATCGAAAGAATGCTGCCAATCGATTCTAGCTTATACCACGAAGACTCTGATCTCACGGAATGGAATGCTCTATTGCCAGGAGAGGCAACCATGCATCATGAACCAGGATTCTAAGAGATACACACTCAAGCTCTTGCAGATAGAACGGAGGTGGTTGTCAGGCACACGTTCATAAGGGAGGATGATGATGAGTGTCACGGATCATCACATCCATCAGGTTGAAGTACGAGTGAATATCTTAGAACAAGAATAAGCGTGAATTGAATAGAGAAACAATAGTACTTTGCATTAATTCATGAGGAACAGCAGAGCTCCACACCTTAATCTATGAGGTGTAGAAACTCCACCGTTGAAAATACATAAGTGATGAAGGTCCAGGCATGGCCGAATGGCTAGCCCTCAAAACGTGATCAGGAGATCAAAAGTGATCCAAAGATAGTCTCAAAAATGATCTAAAGATGTGATACAATAGTAAAAGGTGCTATTTATACTAAACTAGTAAACTAGGTTTACAGAAAATGAGTAACTAAGTGTAGATAGTGCAAAAATCCACTTCCGGGGCCAACTTGGTGTGTGTTTGGGCTGAGCATTGGAGCTTTCATGTGCATAGGCTCTTCTTGGAGTTTAAACGCCAGTTTTGGTGCTAGTTTGGACATTTAACTCTAGCTTTGGTGCCAGTTCTGGCGATTTACGCCAGAAAAGGGTCTCTGGTGGGCGTTTGGACGCCAGTTTGTGCCATCAAATCTCGGGCATAGTATGGACTATTACACATTACTGGAAAGCCCAAGATGTCTACTTTCCAACACAATTGAGAGCGCTCCAATTGGGCTTCTGTAACTCTAGAAAATCTACTTCGAGTGCAGAAATGTCAGAATCCAACAGCATCTTGAGTCCTTTCTTAGCCTCTGAATCAGATTTTTGCTCAGGTCCCTCAATTTCAGCCAGAAAATACCTGAAATCACAAAAAAACACACAAACTCATAGTAAAGTCCAGAAATGTGATTTTTGCATAAAAACTAATAAAAATATACTAAAAAGTAACTAAAACATATTAAAAACTATGTAAAAACAATGCCAAAAAGCGTATAAATTATTCGCTCATTAATATTTTAAAACCTGAGGGACCAAAGTATTCGATTTTAAAAACTCCCGTAGACTGATTTGAATAATTACTCATTACATTATAAAATTTAGTACACTCATCAATTATCTAACATATTTTTTTAATCATGAATAGAAGTATGGTAGAATTTTTAGTCAAGATGATGTATTTCGTTATATCACTTTGTATAACCTTTTTTTTTACTTTTTTAGACTAATAATGCAGTTTTTTCCAAAATAAATTAAAAAATATTAATTCTCAAAATAATAAAAAATAAATTTATTTACCAAAATTCATATTTTTTATGATTTTTTTGGTGCATCCACATCAGGTGAGCTTTGGACGTTCAGTGTGCTAATTGAAGTGAGTTGAATGATACGAATGTAGATCGAGAAGGGTGCAAGCAATCTAAAAGCAGATCAGAAAAGGCCCAGCCCAACTAGGTAGAAGCACGTAGATAGGGACGCTACTCCAGGTTGAAAAGAAGTTCATAGAGGTATGTCCATGTGAATAAGGTCACTGCCACCACCACCAAGCATTGCAACTTCTTCCCCAGCAACACCATTGTCACGGCTCTTTCTAGTGTGTCCACCATTTCAGCTTCCTTCCACTCCACTCCATGCCTCTCCTCATCCCCACATTGTCACCTCAACGCACCTCCACCACTTGCAGTAGCAACTAGGGGTTTCATTCACCAAGAAATACTAAACAAAATCACTCAACCAAATTAATCTAACCAAACCATTTATTCAAATTAATTCAACAAAATGGCTCATGCAATCCAATTTAAAACTGATCAAAATGGTACTAATTTAAATTAGATTGGATTTTATTTTCGACAAATTACATGGATTGGTTTGAAGTTTTGCCCACATCTCAAAATTGAACCACCAAATTACAAAATGTGATATAATATTATTATTTTATTATTAAATTTAAATTTTACATATAATATATTTAATTTGCTACATATTTTATTTATTGATGTCTTGTTATTTTTAGTAAGTATTTTGCGAATATAAAATAAGATTTATTTATTTATTTATTTGTCTTAACCACTTAAAGTTATTTTTATTTTTCAATAATAAAATTTTAAAATCTTTGTTTTTTAAAAATCAAATAAGTTGAAGCAATCCAAACCAAAATAAATTATATACTTTAGACAAAACACGCAAAACAACAACAACATCAATGACAAAAGCACTATCAAGAACCACCACCGTTAAAACCACAAGAAGGCTTGGAATAGCCACATCGATGCAATTGACGACTCTATGGTGATGATCATTGAGAAGAAACTCTCCCTCACCGCTGCTACGTTCTAGCTTTTGTTCTTGGCTTTCTTATTCTCTTTAGTTTCTTCTCTCTCAGTATATTCCAGCAAACTCATGAAGCCTAATATGTCAGTCAACATTCTTCTTCCCCTTTTTTGCTATTTGGAATCTATAAAGTCTTGTTTTTTCAAGATCTAAAAGTCAAGTCTGAGTTGGCTAGGCAAATGACCACCATAGTAAAGTCATATGTAAGTCGATAAAACCTTATCCATTTAGCGCTAGATCTGTGAGCCCTTCCCTGATTATCCCGGTAGACCAATATAAAAAATATTTTGGGATATAACAATTTTTTATTTTATAGAAAAGTATTGGAGACCAAGAGGTTTTCTGCCAATTTTTGACAACAATAATTAATTATTATTTTTTTAAAATTCATGTTTTAATATTCAACAACATTAAACACATTTCAATTCAAATAATAAGGATTAGGAAAATAAGGCAACAGTAACCTTCCCTAAATGTCTCCATCTCTCTTATTGATCACAAGATCTCCACATCGTAGCTTCCGAAGTGCTCCAGCTCCCGTCGCGTAGACCGTCACATCGTTGCCTCCACAGTGCACTGCACACATCGCTAGTCTCCCATGGCATCGCCGTCTGATCTGTGTCGCACTCGCACCCACTCCACTCGGCTGTGGCATCCTCCCCGCTTGCATTCCCAGACCAAGCCCGCGTCTGCACTGCCACGGCCTTCACCCCGACCATCCTCTGGCCAGTGCTAGTGCCCTCCACAACCAATCCTGTCGCTGCAACGCACGATTTGCATGTGCAGTTTTCTCCTACGCAGGACCACCGCGACACTGTCTTCCTCACGATCTGCATCACCGCCATCCACTGCAGCGCACTCCCTCTTTCTCATTTTCACCTTTTCAATCCGATCAAAGACACCTCCTCTAGAAGATACATGCATAAGGAGACACATGTAGGAGACACATCCACAAAGACACTTCTATTAGACACAGTCATAAAAAAGACACAGCCCAATTAAAAAAATACTTCAATTAGAAGTCTAGTGTAGTGTGTGTGGAGGCCGAGCAGCGGCGATGGTGACCTTCATGTGGAGCGGCAATGGTGGCGCTGAGCACGACCGTGGTAAAAAAAAGATAGGAAAAAGTGGTAATATGTAATTCTAAATTATGGTGAATTTGAGTAATTGAAGAGTGTTTTTTTTTGTTTGATGGGCTTTGAAATCTAGCCTAACAAAAGTTGGCAGAACCCTTCTCGATTATGTAGTAGAATTGTTATTTTATTTGAGAAAATTTTCTCTAATAATGTTCTTACATTAAAGTTTTCATTTATTCCCGGCTCTTATTTATGTTATTAAATTTTGTTAGATTGATAATATACATATAAAACTCTACAACCAAGCAAAATATTTAACCAAATTTAACTAAGTTGTTATAATCATTTTTTACATCACGCGCGCACTCTTTTCTTCCTCTTCCTCCTTACACCCGTATTGCTTCTTATTCTCCTCCTCCTCCTTTTTTTCATCTATCTCTTTTATTATCGTTATCGTCACTTCCACCACATCACCACTTCCATCTTCTATTCTTCTTCTTTCTCTTTCTTTTTTTCTCATTTGAATTTCATTTTCTCCTTCATTTTCTTCCTCTTCCTCCATCATCATTGATGCATGAGCACCTGAAACACTTTTTATTAGAATTTCACTAGGTACTTGGCCCAACCTTTCATTGATCGTGTCATACTAAGTTTGGTATTCTCATACCAAGTTTGGTGTTGTCACACTTTACCTATGTAAGATCCACTCCCCCCGTGCCAATACATTAGCAACATGGTTATTTTGCTTTATTTTGTCTTTCCTTTCATTTTTTTATTTTGTTTGTTTTATTTGAATGAGCTCTACCCTGCTTCCTTATTTTCACTAGACAATCATGATTATTCTTATTTTCATCACCACTATTTTTTTGTTGTTTGAGGACAAGCAAACATTTTAAGTTTGGTGTTAGAGGTTATTCTCTACATAGCCTAAAAGGATGATAAAGAGAAAGATGATGGCAATGAGAACTAAGGTTGTTGGCTTCTATTTGTTTCCTTCTTTTTTAATTATATGCATATGTTATCTTGTTCTATCCTATATAATACATTTGTGAGTCTTGTTAGTCAAGTGCATATCATTACTTGTCCATTACAATCCACAATTATAATTGTACTTGCTCCTAAATGTGGACAAGGATCATGTGTCAAGAAAGAACAAAAAGAAAAAAAAGGATTGATCATAAAGAGCATGACAATGTGAGTTTGGAAGGCCAAACTAACTAAGAATGTTCAACACAAGTTGAGCCAAATTGCTTGAGGCCTTAGTTTGGAGGACTATTATGGGATCTTTACACTTGAAAGAGAAGCCAAAAACTCTGAGTACCACTGACTAAGGATCCAAGTCAAGTGCTTGTGGTGCTTATTTATCAAGCAAAAGCTTAAAAATGAAATATTTAGAGTCACGGCTAGGCTCAAGATACAAATCACCCCTCAAAAAGAAGAGAAAGCCAAAGGCTCTAAGCACCAATAATGGGGAATGTTAAAAGAACGTGGTAAGCTCAAAGAGCTCTCCAATTAAGTGCTTGTGGTGTTTCTGTGTTGAGCAAAGTTGGAGACAAAACATTTAGACTCACGGCTAGGCTCAAGATGCAAAGTACCCAAAGAAAATAAGATGTGAGAGAAAAGTAAATAAGCTTACTTCAAGGTGATAATTCAAGGAAGAATTCTATAATCTAATCCGGACAGAGGCTTTAAAAGATTATAACCAATTATGTTGAATTGTGCATAAGTGAAACGGCTAACCAAACTCATTTGAATTACAACCATTCACCCTTGTACTTTAAGATTGAAAGTTTGATAACTAAGCCATGATTCTTTGCTTGCTTGAGGACAAGCAAGAGCCTAAGTTTGGTATTGTGATTCATGGCATCTTAAGCACTTTTCATTGGCATTTATCATAGAAAGGTTATGACTTTTGTTTGATAATTATATGATTTTCAAGGATTTTCTATTAGTATTTTGATTTTCTTGGTTTCATGATACTTATACAAAAATATTTGGAAAAAGAAGCGAAAGAACAAGGAGGAACCAAGAATTGAAAACAAGTGCAAAGAGAATTCGTGGATGTTGTCAACCCTGACCTCCTCATACTCTAACGAGCATAACTTGAGCTATAGAGATCCAAATGATAGATTTAAAAGCATTAGAAAGCCAACTTCTAGACCTTTCTAATGATATATAATAGTTTATACTTTCTCTCTGTTATCATGGCACTAAATGCCGTGACATTGGCCTTTAGCGCCAAACCACGTCCAACATCACCATTCCATGCGGGAGTCTCGGTGCCAAACGCCAGAAACTGGCGCTAAATGCCAGAAAAATAGCAAGGAGTGTTTAATTTGTATCAAAAGTGATGCTAAATGCCACTAACATGGTGTTTAGTGCCAGTGACCTGATTTGCAGGCCAAGATTCGATTTTCTTGCATACGCAGGATTTCTTTTAGATTTTTGAACAATTAACTTTTACTATAAAAAGGAGAGAAATTGGCTTTACTTTTTGGATTATTCTTCCTCCTCTCTAAACTTTCTCCCTTCTGTTTTCTCTCATTCATTAGTTTTAGGTTTTACACATTAGATTAGGATTTCAATTTTTTGCACTATGAGGATTTCAATTTTCTGCACTATGGGCAATTAAACCTCTATTGTTAATGTTAGGAGCTTTTTTTTACTTTAATGGATTAATAATTATTTGTTCTTCTACTCTTGATTAATGCATTGATTTATGTTTAAGAATTGGCTTCGTTCTTCATCCTACGGATTAGTGTCTATTGGAAAATAATTCTAATTTAAATTGAATTCTTTTGAATCTTGGAAAAGTTACATTACTAGAATTAAAGTTTGAAACCCTTTTCTCACAACTCCTTAATTGTCTGGATTTAATGTGATACATGGCATATAATCACATTATTTTTGGGTTCTTAGGGTTTGTGTGGCTTATAAATCAAAATTTGAACTTCACCCTTTAATATAATTGATTGATCAAAGAATTGATGGTTGGTTGGGTTGGAGGAGATTGAATTGTCTAGGAATAGGAACTCAATCACCTAAGGTTTTTCATAAACTCAATCTTTACATTATCAAGGTAGTTGACATTGAATGTGAATCTGAAAATTTAAACATCTTCAAAACCTTAACTCTTTTTATCATATTACTTTCTTAACCAATTTTAGTTTGCTCTTGTTTAATTCTCTACTTTTATGATACTTACTATTGAAACACTTAATTTTGATTATCTTACTAGAATAATAAATTGACTATTATTTCCTTAATCTATTAATTCTCGTGGTATCGACACTCACTTACCTGAGTTTATTACTCAGTACGATCCGGTGCACTTGCCGGTAAGTTGTGGTTTGGAAAATTTGCACTAAGTTTTTGGCGCTACCCCCGGAGATTAATTGTGATTAACAAACTACAGGGTAATTGATTATCTAGATTAGACATTTTTTCTTTTTTTATTTCTTTTGTATTTTAAAAAAATATATTTAAAAAATAAAAAATTCTTTCTATTCTTTCTTCTTTTCCTCTCTTTTTACCACATGGTACGTTTGATTCGATTTTATATTTTATGCTAAGAAAAATAATGGAGAGAGATCACATGGGTTACTACTCACACTCAAAGAATAATTCATATTACTGTGGATGGAAGAACTATCCAAATTTTGGTTGAAAAAGTCAAGGCCAAGGAAACTACATTGCTCCATATTCCATCTATCAAGAACCATCATCTCCTTACTCATACCAAGAACCATCATCTTTTTATTCATACCAAGAGCCATTATCTCCTTATTCATTTCAAAAACCCTCTTCATATTATTCATATAAAAAACCACCATCTCTTTATTCATATCAACGACCATCATCTCCTTATTCATATAAAAAACCATCAGCTCTTGAACTTGTCACGAAAGAATTTAGGAACACTGCTCAAAGTTGCACACGTGATATAAAAATAAGTATAAAAAATAGAGAAATATGTGGAGATGATTACCAAGCATTTGGCAGAGAAACAAACAAATTCTTTCCCAAGAGATACAATGCAAGACCCTACGGAAGAATGTGAAAAAATCAAGCAAAGAAATTCATACTCCAGTGAATTAGAGAACTCTACACCCTCACACATGGAAGAAGAAAAAGATGCATAGACAAAGGGGGGAAATGCACAAACAAAGGAGGAAGTCATGCACAATCCATGCTTGCACATTCCAATATAATTAAGAAGGAAGTCATACAAGTCCCTTTAAAACTATGCATGCAAGCTTCCGAGAGGAAAAATCTAAATGCACCACCCACATTTAAATTGAAGTCTTCTCCCCTAACACTTGAATATGCTTTCTTTGGTCATAGTGAATTAGAGAGTTATATGGGGTTACTTTTTGGTGGGTATTCTTTTTTTCCTCATGTCTACTAAAGTAATTTCTCTTAACTAAATGGAAGACGAGAAAGAAAATTCAAGAACTAACCATTAAGCTATTGACGTTAAAGAAGTGCTTGTTGGGAGGCAACCCAACATTTGGTAATTTCTTTTTATTTTTCTTTTTGCTTTGCTTCATGTTGCATATGTATTTCATGGATTAAATTTGGTGTTGCTAAACCAACATGATGCTTGTATTTCACTAGGTACTTGGCCCAGCCTCTCATTGATTGTGTCACCTTAAGTTTGGTGTTCCCACACCATGTTTAGTATTGCCACACTTCATCCATGCAAGGTCCACCCCCCTGTGCCAATACATTAGTAACATGGTTATTTTGCTTTATTTTATCTTTTCTTTCATTTTGTTTTTAATTTTGTTTGTTTTATTTGAATGAGCTTCCGCCTTGCTTCTTTATTTCCACTAGACAATCATGATTATTCCTATTTTCATCACCACTATTTTTTTTGTTGCTTGAGGACAAGCAAGCTTTCTAAGTTTAGTGTTGGAGGCTATGCTCTACATAGCCTAAAAGGATGATAAAGAGAAAAATAATGTCAATGAGAACTAAGGTTGTTGACTTCTATTTGTTTTCTTCATTTTTAGTTATATGCATATGTTATCTTGTTCTATCCTATATAATGCATTTGTGGGTATTATTAGTCAAGTGCATAACATTACTTGTCCAACACAACCCACAATTATAATTGTACTTACTCCTAAATGTGGGCAACAATCATGTGTCAAGAAAGAACAAAAAGAAAAAGGAATTGATCATAAAAAGCATGACAATGTGAGTTTGGAAGACCAAACTAACTAAGAATGTTCAACACAAGTTGAGCCAAATTGCTTGATGCCTTAATTTGGAGGACTATTATGGAATCTTTACACTTGACATAGCCTTAAAGGAGCAACATGTAATTAAAAAAAAGAGAGAAAATGGATTAAAGGAGAAGCCAAAGGCTCTGAGTACCACTGACTAAAGATTCGAGTCAAGTGCTTTTGGTGCTTATGTATCAAGCAAAAGCTTGAAAATAAAGCATTTAGAGTTACAACTAGGCTCAAGGTGCAAAGCACCCCCATAAAAGAAGAGAAATTCAAAGGCTCTGAGCACCAATGATGGAGAATGTTAAAAGGACAAGGCAAGCTCAAAGGGCTCCCAAATCAAGTGCTTGTGGTGTTTCTGTGTCGAGCAAAGCTGGAGACAAAACATTTAGAGTCACGGCTAGGCTCAAGGTGCAAAGCACCCAAAGAAAATAAGTTGTGGAAGGAAAATAAATAAGCTTGCTTCAAGGTGATGATTCAAGGAAGGATTCTATAATCTAATCCGAACAAAGGCCTTGAAAGATTATAACAAATTGTGTTGAATTGTGCATAAGTGAAACGACTATAACTCATTTGAATTGTAACCATTCACCTTTGTATTTTAAGGTTGGAAAGTTTGATAACTAAACCATGATTCTTTTCTTGCTTGAGGACAAGAAAGAGTTTAAATTTGGTGTTGTGATGCATGAGCATCTTAAGCACTTTTCATTGGCATTCATTATAGAAAGGTTATGACTTTTGCTTGATAATTATATTATTTTCAAGGCTATTATATTAGTACTTTGATTTTTTTTAGTTTCATTATTCTTTTAGGAAAATTTTAGGAAAAAAGAAGCAAAATAAAAAGGAGGAACCAAGAATTAAAAATAGGTGCAAAGAGAATTCGTGGATGTTGTCCACCTTGACCTTCTCACATTCCAACGAGCATACCTTGAGATATAAAGGTCCCAATGATGCAATTTTAGCATAATTAGAAATCTAACTTCTAGAAATTTCCAACGATATATAATAGTCTATGCTTTCTCTCTGGCATTACGGTGCTAAACGCCGCGACATTGGCATTAGCGCCAAAGCGCATCCAGCATCACCATTCCATGTGGGAGTCTCGGCGTTAAATTCCGGACAAGCAGCAAGGAGCACTCGAATTTCAACAAAAGTGGCGCTAAATGCCACTAACTCAGAATTTAACGCCAATGACTAGATTTGCAGCCCAAGATCCGATTTCCTTGCATTAATACGGAGGATTTCTTTTGGATTTTTGAACAATTAGGTTTTACTATAAAAGGGGAGAGATTTGCTCTTCTTTTTGGCTTTTTCTTCCTCTTCTTTACACTCTCCCCCTTCCGTTCTCTCATTCATTAGTTTTTGGTTTTACATATTAGATTAGAATTTTAATTTTCTGCACTATGGCAACTAAACCTCCGTTGTTAAGGTTAGGAGCTTTGTTTACTTTGATAGATTAATAATTTTTTATTTTTTACTCTTGATTAATGCATTGATTTATGTTTAAGAATTAGTTTCGTTCTTTATCCTACAAATTAGCGTGTATTGGAAAATGACTCTAATCTAAATTGAATTCTTTTGAATCTTGGAAAAGTTACATCACTAGAATTAAAGCTTGAAACCCTTTCCTCACAACTCCTTAATTGTCTGGATTTAATGTGATACGTGACATATAATCGCATCATTTTTGAGTTCTTAGGGTTTGTGTGGCTTATAAATAAGAATTTGAACTTCACCCTCTAATACAATTGATTGATCAAGGAATTGATGGTTGGTTGGGTTAGAGGAGATTGAATTGCCTAGGCATAGGAACTCAATCACCTAGGGTTTTCCATAAACTCAATCTTTGTATGATCAAGGTAGTTGACATTGAATGTTAATCTGGAAATTTAAAGATCTCTGAAACCTTAACTCTCTTTATCATATTACTTTCTTAATCAATTTTAGTTTTCTCTTGTTTAATTCTCCACTTTTATGTTATTTGCTATTGAAATACTTAATTTTGATTGTCTGACTAGAATAATCAATTGACTATTGTTTTCTTAATCCATTAATTCTCATGAAATTGACACTCACTCAATTTAGTTTATTACTTGGTACGATCCGGTGCACTTTCCGGTAAGTTGTGGTTTGGAAAATCCGCACCAATCATCATCGTTATTGTCTTCATCGTCATCTTCTTCTTATACGTATAACAATTTTGTTTTCGAAAATATTGTATGTTGCAAGTTTAGATAAGTTAAACCATGGCGAATTGGATCACTGTTCTGAAATAAATCAACTCGACGAGGTTTGTTTTGTTCCTTTGATTAATGTAGTTCGTGAATAATTGATGCTCGTGTTTTAGTTTGGTATACGAGTTGAATAACTTTATTTTCTTTGTGAAAATTAGTGTTGATGATTAAGGATTTGGATTTGAATGGAACCTAGGAGTTTTAAATTATTTTTTCGGTGGTGTTGTTAGTTTACAATGAGTTTATGAAATTCTTTGATTATGAATATGAACAATTTTGGTGTTGTATTTTACAATGGTGTTGTGTTTTTAACTTTTCTTTGTCTTTGTAGTTTTTATGTGACATTGATAAGCAGTTTGTGCTAAATGTTGGAATGACTTTCAACAAATTTGAAGAAGCTGAAAAATTCCAGAAAAATTATTCTAAACTTGCATGTTTTTCTACTAAAATAAGGAACATGAATAGGAAGAGAAATCAAATAAAGCAAATGTCATGAATATGACTTAAATGACACCAAAACCACTACAACTCTCGTGTACATCAAATCCAAGTCAATGAGATTGAGTGCACCTCATTTAAATAAAAATAACACCAAAATTATTCAATGATAATGACACACAAACTCAATTCAGAACAAGAACACAAAAGATACTCAACCAATCACAAAAGTACCTCCAAATCAATTTTGGGTAAAAAAAGTCATGAATATGGCTTAAATGATACCAGAAGTCACCACAACTCTCTTGTATGACCTAATTACGTTAAGTGCACTTCATTTAACTCAGAATGATACCAAAATTACTCAATGGTGATTACACACAAACTCAAAACAAGCACACAAATAATAATATATCAACCATAAAAAATACATCCAGATCAGTTTTAGATTAGAAAAAGTCATGAATATGGTTTAAATGACACCAGAATCACTACAACTATCTTATATGACCTAATTATAACAAATCAAATTTAATGACAACAAGCACAACATATTTAACTCAATATGACACCGAAAGTAATTAATGATGATGACACACGAACTCAATTCAAAACAAGCAAACAAACAAGACTCAATCAACCACAAAAATACATGCATGTAAATTTTAAATCCAGAAAAATCATCAATATGTTGCTCATAATTCTTGTTTCACCCTCTTAACAAGAACTTGTGTCACGATTAAAAAATTTTAGTGTCAAAATTGAGAAAATTCGATGTAACGATTAAAAAATTTTAGTGTCAAAATTGAGAAAATTCGGTGTAGGTTAAAAAATTTTAGTGTTATTTTCTGATAAATTTTATATAACTCAAAATTCCTTATCCTCGTCCTCCTCCTCATCCTCGTCGTCCTCCTCCGCCTCTTCCTCCTCCTCCTCATGATGATGATGATGATGATCATCATCATCATCATCATCATCATCATCATCATCTTCTTGTTTTACCTTGTTATAATTCTTTTAACAAGAATAAAAACACAGAAAAATTAAACAAAAGAGAAGAAATACATAATGCTGCAAAATCACTAGGAAGAGGAGGAGAAAAACAAAACGCAACATGAAAGAATGACGATGACACAACCACAAAAACGGGATTTAGCCTCCCATATTTTATCTACGAACGTTAAATCGTAATAAAAATAAATGAGCGTGTCTTGTATTTATCACGAAATATCATCACAGTGGCTAAAATTTGACATTTTGCCACAAACAATATTTTCTGTAGTCTTTTAATTCGAGGTTTAGACTCCTCATTTAAGCAAAACCGTTTTTTCTCTTTTCCAAAAAATAAAAATCAAACTATAATCTATCTCATCAGTACCAGAAGCCCTTCTACTCTTCTCCCCCCACTTCTCTTTGTTTGCTTGTAATTTGCTTTCCTAATCCTGTTTTTTCTACGTACTCCTTCTGTCTCATATTGACTGCCATGGTTGGTCTAACCTTGTTTCCTCTGCAAATTGCTTGTAATTTTTTAAATAATTTTATTAATCTATAATATTATTTTTTTAAAATATTCTGACATTAACACAAATTTATGAAATTAAATCCAAATAATATAAAAAAATAAATTTAGATAAAAGAAAAATTATAAAGATAAAAATAATATTCTAATATTTGAGTTAATTATAAAGATAAAATTTTTCTAACTAAATTAATATAATTTGGATAGATAATAAAAAATTCAGTAATTTTTAAGTAAAAAATAATTTTCAGTGAATATTTTACTAAAAATAAATTATTTTATCATTTGTTGGATTTAAAAGAAATGAGGATAAGTTAAAAAAAAGAGTTAGTCTTTATTTACATGGTTTAGTACTCACTACATATCTTTGTGAGTACTGCACTCTTATTATATTTATAATTATCTTTTTAAAAATTATTTTTATAAAATTATAAATTAAATTTTTTATTTATACTATTATTTAATTGGTATATACCATTAATTATTTATTTTATAATTATTTTTTTAAATAAATATTAGTTTTATTATTTGTTTTCATTTATTATTATGTAAAGATAAATTAAATTTGTCAAATACAATATCAACTAGTTAACATTTAATACTAATTATTTATTATATTACTTCTATTTTAATAAATCAACTCTTTATTCATAATATTCTTCATTTTATTTGGTTACATTTTGTTTTATATAATTCTTGATTCTATTAGTTGATAATAAATAAATTAACTATTTTTATTTTATTTTAAATTTTTGTTTACAATCTTAATTATGTTTTATTTTATATTATTATAACAAAAATTAAAAATAAAAAATATACATGCTCAAAATTGAAATTAAAATTCTTAATTGTATTTGATCATTAAATGAGAATAAATAACTATCATTGTATTAAAAATAAAATAATTTAAAATATATTTGATAGACAAAACGTAAAATAAGGAAAAAACTCTAACAAATATCCAAATCAAAGCTATTGGGAATCCTCCTCCCTGTACTTAGCTTCTATCTCTTTTTTTGAATCTTTTTTGCTGCTTGAATCCCAAATCCTCTATTTCTCTTTTCTGTGCAAGTGATGATTAATTGTGAAGTCATCTTATTTCTTTCTTGTCACTACTTTGTGTGAATCTGCGCTGCAATCATCTCCTGCCAATCTCATTATTTTTTCTCCTCTAGTGGTGCTGAAATTAGGGGTGAATCTGATTAGAGGTTGAGAAGCTCGATGACTCCTTGAGCTTGGGTTTCTTCACTGACGCTGAGCTCAGGACATGTATTGCTTCATGAAGATGTGTGTGACCTTCTTAGTGGCTGGCTTCCAAATGCACTGCCTTTAGTATGCAATAATGTTACTGATGCAAAGTTGTTACACAAATTGGGCAGAGATTTGTGACAAACTCTTTTCTTCGTGGTAAGAATTGTATTTGGCTTTCACATTCTCAAATTTCTCAATTCTGATTTCCCATGAACAACACCACTATAGCAAAGTTGCACACTCAGAAAATTTTTGGTATGGTTCCCACCATTTCCTCCAATTTTTAGAGTTAATACTCAAAATGACACATGAAATTTAAACCCTGATTCAATTTAGTCCTTTAACTTTTAATTGACTCAAATTGTGCCTTGAAATTTTAAGGCGTGACTCAATTTGGCCGCTCTATCTATTTTCGTCATCAGAAAAATGACGTGGCATGTTTAGTTAAGTAGAGAGTAAAGGAATATTCGTCAATGGAGATTGAACGGTTAAAAGGATAAACTAACCATGCCAACCTCCAAATGAATGGCCAGAGTCTCATCTCGACAACTTCAACTTCTTCTCTGATACACCCTTTTTCCCCCCACCCAACCACCACTCTTTCTTCATTTTCATCTTCTTCTTTATCTTCATCGTTCTCTATTTCCTCATATTTTGCCACCAACACAACCACAACCACTCTCTCCCTCTTCAATTCCTTTAACGCCATCTTCTAAGGCGTGTGCCATATCACCTGCCATCTCCTCCAAATCCAGGCATTCTTCACCACCACCGTCCTCCTTCGCAGCCCCTACATTGCACGCACCCTTCTAAGCCTCGCTTTACACCTATGTGACGTTGCGTATACCCTTTTGATCTTTCGTCACTTCAACAACACCTTAGATATCTTCTGTGCCAACACAGTTAGTGATCCAGACTTATTTTAACAACCAGGTTCCTCATCAAGCTCTTGCTTTTTTTCTTTCATTCTTTGCACAGTGGTTTTTTTTCCAACAACTACACCTATGTGCCCCTCATTGGTTCCTGTAATAAGATGGGTTGTCTTCAATCTAGGAGGAAGGGCTTGTGTTCCCCTCGTTGGTTCTTGTGCTAAGATGGGTTGCCTTCAATTTGGGAGGAAGTGCCACAGTAAAGCCCTGAAAAATGGGGTTGATGGGGTGCTACCGGTTCAAAACTCTTTGATTCACATGTATAGGTGTTAAGGTGATGTTGGAGTTGGTTCTACGGGCATACTTTGTGATGCCGTTGTCCTGACGAGAGAAGGAGAAGCGTGGCGGCATTGTGAGTGTGACTGTGTGAGAGAGTGAGAGGGAGGCGAGATTGAGGAGAGAGGCATGTCAACGGAGGCGAGAGACATGGTGACGATGAACCCAGGTGAGAGAGTGCCAAATTAAGGTGGAGGAGAAAGAAGAATGGCCAATTGAGAGTTTTCTTAATGAACGGCATCGTTTTGTTACATTTTAGGTGTCAGGTGTCAACTAAACGTGCCACGTCACTTCTTCGATGATGGAAATGGACGAAGGGACCAACTTGAGTCACATCTTAAAATTTTAGGGTATAATTTGGGCCAATTAAAAATTTGAGGGCTAAATTAAATCGAGGTTCAAATTTCAGGGGTCATTTTGAGTATTAACTCCTAATTTTTATTCAAATATTTTCCCTCTAATTTGGTTAACAAGATTTTAACTGTTCCCTCTAATTAATTTGGTGCAGCACAAACCATATCGCTAGAGAATTAGTTAAATCTTTTTTCAGGTAACACCTAACTATTTTCTTTTCTTATCCTCTCTCAATTCCTATGAGTGTCATGTTTTTTATATTTTGTAGGTACAATTTCTGCAAGGGTTATACTAAATTTTTTTCTTATTATACTTTTTCTTGTCATTTTTCTAAATTTTCTTCTTGAGTTATGAAATAGATTTTCCTTCATTTGTTGTTATTGGGTTGGTGAATGTTTGCTCATATTAGTGGATAGGATATTAGGAAAAATCTGTTGTTTCTTGTGCTCTTGCTGCATGTGTTTGAGACATTATTATACATAACTTATGCTGAATTTTCATCTATAATCTTTCAATACTTCTAACACCATCAAGCTTTTGAAAAATTGTTCCTTAAATCTTTCATTTTAAGATGTGGTTCTTTGGTGATGCTGCATTAATGAAAAGAAGATATGATAATGTTACAATATCTTTTCCTTCATGTTTTGTGAAAATAGTATTAGTTTATCTATTACGTACATTATTTTCATACAATTATTATGGTCTTTCTGTATAGCTGAAGATCTGTAGTGCATGCTTGCTGTTGAGGCTAATTTTATTTGAAAATAATGTCAAATTCTAATTAAAATGATAAAAACTACATAGTATTCAGAACTTGAATAATTACATATAAAAAAAATAAACGGCAACCTTTAATTTGCAAATTCAATTTTAAATGTTCAAACACATTAAAAATGCTAATAAGAAATATAGATGCAGAAACTCTCTATACCTACTTATGTTTTTTATTCATAAAGCATTTCTTAATATTTAAGTGGTCCAAGATAGCAATTCTATCTGAGCATGGTGATACATCATTGCCTCAAGTCCCACAATCTTGCACCAAATCTTCAAATTGAATTATTATGGAAGAAAGTGAGTTTCTTGAATGCTGTAGAAGCATCAAGTTAGCTAAGGAGATGGATTTTGCCTCTCCTTTCTCCTCGTTGCAACACGCACTCAATGTTGCCTACGACGTTTGGTGTAACAAGATCAATATCCATTCCTGGATGGTAGTTCTCAATGTTCACACCAATATCTCTGAAAAATAACCCTTCTATCGTGCATCATACAATAATGCTTCATAACCTATTATGGATTTTAGTCTTAAGGTATGCTACGTTTACCATTCTTATTCCGTTTTGTTATTTAATTGAAGATAATCATTTAAATGTTACCTGGATTATGATTCGTTTGAAACTTATAGGAGATATATGCATTGAGCATGTAGTATCTGGTAAGGTTCGATTTTTCATATTTTATGAAAGATATGGTTGGGATATTGATATTATACTAATGGATTTGAAGGTAATTTTCGAAAAGAATTTATTTTTCAAACACTATAAATAGCACTGTTAATTGAATTTGAATCATTACATTTTTCTTTGTAGATGAGTATTACAAACAAGCCAGCATGTGAGTTCCGATGGGCATGTCGAAAGCAATTCACTATCATAGAACGGCATATTGCAAAGTTTTTCAAAAGGAAGGATACTTTCGTGCTACAACTGAATCGCCAATAATCCAAGCTGCTGTAAAAGACTTTGATCTGAATAAAAAGCCATATCCTATAGATGGGATCCTATTGCGCGTGAGAAAGCTCAGTGATTTTGTGAAATATGGTGTTCAGGAGAATACTATAGTTGATGTACTTTTGTTGAACATAACTCTAGCTCTTTTATTTTTCAGTTTTATCTAGGCTTAGTATTTTTGTTTAATGTTATTTTTTGTTTTCAACTAAACATTCCTACTAATAATTGCTTGTTATGACTCCTCTGAAAAGCAAGTCTTCCATTCTAAG
Source organism: Arachis stenosperma (assembly GCF_014773155.1). Classification (NCBI taxonomy): domain Eukaryota; kingdom Viridiplantae; phylum Streptophyta; class Magnoliopsida; order Fabales; family Fabaceae; genus Arachis; species Arachis stenosperma. Next base: position 17,088,348 of record NC_080377.1, read on the forward strand.
AGTTAATACAATTCTTTCAAAAATAGCATCCATGTCCTCTAAATTGTCGATATACTATTGTGCCTGAGAAACCAGTTAGAATTATTATTGCTATTTAAACATGCTAATTGAAATACAATTAGTGCAATAATAGACAAACATACACAAAAAAAGGAACGAATAAAAAAAGGACATAAGTTGCATAATCCCATCCATGCTAAGTACAACACTTGGGTTGTCCTCCTCATGAATGAATCTTTAGTCAATATATCAAATTAATATTTATTATAAAACAAGTGAAATTCAGAGTCTTACAAATAATATACACAGTATGTTTAAGTTTTATTCCAATTAATAATTGATTAAATTAAGTATTAAAATATTTAAGAACATTCAATTTGAGTATTTTAAGATTTTAAATTCAAAATTTGATAAAAAAAATTGTAATAGAAAAAGATAAAAGAAATGACAAATAATTAAGATAGATGAAGATAGCTCAGATGATTCGTTACTTAGTCATATAGCTAACCCTTTTGTTTAACTGATTCCTATAAATGTGCATCATATTAGCATTATATAAGAACATACTTCCTCTTATTCATTTGTCTATTCTTATCATTTGTTCATTCACATTTCAATAGAAGAATGTCTTGAATTTCATTAATATTAGTTTGTTATTTTTCTACTATGAAAAAGAAAAAATAAGAGTGCGACGGAGATTAGCTAGACCAGAGACGAAAATAATTTATTTAACAAGCCTCACTTTATATTATTTAAGTATACTTAATGTATTTTTTGACTCATAGATAGCCTTTTTTTTCCGTTATAGGACATTGAAGGTGAAATTATTCAAGATAAATAAAGTGTGGAGCCAATCTTGATCAACTTTTTGGGGTTCCAAATTGCCTAAAGGTTATATTTTTCAAAACTTTATATTTTGTTCATTGTGCACCATTACTCTCAAATAGCTACCATACTTGGATTTTCGGATATATAATACCGTACTCACAGTAGTCCGACCTTGACTGAAAAATTTTGAGGGGGCCAAAAATCTTAACATAAAAATTATGATAAAATTATTTATATTAAAATAAAATTTATAAATAAAATTAATTTTTATGTTTATTACTAATATGATAAAAAATAAATATCTACGGATAAAAATTATAAAGTACTATTTAACGGTACTCTTTAAATGTTGAGAGATTTAAAATCTTTAATAATTGAATAAGAACTAATCTTTTTAACAATTTCTTTCTTATTGTAAATAACTAACAAATATAAAGAAAAGAATTTTTCTTGCAAATTCTTCTATCAATCTATAAAAATATATTAAGTACAGAGTAAAGTATAAAATAAATCACTAAATTGTTTAAATTAAAATACCTAAATTAGATAAAAAAAAGTTACCGAATCTTTTTAGATTTGATTTTGTTTGTTTTTTTTATTTGTTTTCTTGTTATATAATAGATAATTTTAATGTGTTTAAAAAAACTAACATCGGCCTTCAACAAACAAGATAACTTTGTATGAGAGTAAGAAAATTAAGCCAACTTACATAAATTATTAGTTTGCAAAAGTACTAATATATTTTTTTATACAAAATATCGGTGGCATAACCCTCCATTGTCAAACTAATGCGCTACATCTGTATACTCATTATAAGTACTTGCTAGACTTTTTCAAAACCTCAAATGCCCTTATACAACATTATTGTGTAATAAAAATAGTTTGATTTACTTCTAAATAAATCAGGTTATCACTTTAAATGAATTTTATAGTGTTTACATTACCTAACTTTTTCTTTGATATAAAACATATTTTAAAAAAACATATATAACATGTTATATTAAAGAATGTTTAAAATATTTAAAATTTATTAAAAATATCTATTTGCCTTTTTTAAATAAGTTATGCACAATGTTAAAAATACTATATCATTTACTATCACTTATTCCCTTTTATATGGAGTTCTTTTGTATATTTTCACTACATAAACATATTTGTTTTATGATTTGCTACCTTAATAATTTTTAATTTTATTATGCATGATTGATTATTAAGGACAAGGTTTATTTGTTTTTGTGATGCAGATTGTAAGATTCTATAATACAATTATAGTTACTATGTAGCTTATTAGAAAGCATATCAATTTGACGATCCATTTAGGTTGGTTCACTGACACATTTTACACTTTATGTTACTACATTTCTATAATTTATTGTGTATATTAATTAGGAACTAATACATCATATCCTTATTGGTTGTATCATTCTTTGTTATGCCTTTCATACACTTATATTTTGGTACATTATTATTTAAACAGTCATCCAATTATGATTGATAAGAGTTGGATTGATAAATCAATTACATCAACAGAGTATATAAATGCAGGGTTGAAGGGTTTTTAGACTTTGCCGTTGCTAGAGCTGCTATAGATGAAAAAAATTATATATCCATGCATCAAATATGAATTTAATGATATGGAGACGGAAATTAAAGTATTAACTCATTTACTCCAAAAATGATTTCCAAAAAAGTATAATTCTTGGTATATGCATGGAGAAACTATAGCTCAGCTGAAAGAACTACTGGATCATGATCAAGAAGAGCCTGTTGAAAAATCTCCATTGCATGATATGTTGACTGAAGTTTTTGGTATAGATGACCATAACTATGAAGGTGAAGATGATGAGCCTTTTGCTTCGAGAACTGATTCTGTTTCAATGTCACTGGTAAATGATACTAATGAGGATTCAAGGAGAATTAGAGAGTTGCTAAAGGATGGAAATCATAAATTATACCCCGGGTGTGTAAAATATAGCAAGTTATCATTTGTTGTTGAGTTGTATCATATCAAGGTGTTATGCTGTGCTACTGGCAAGACATTCTCCATGATAGTCGACCTTCTCAACAACACTTTTTCCTATGCTAACCTGCCCACTTCATTTTATGAAGCCAAAAAAATGATTAAATTGTTAGGTTTCAAATATGAGAAAATTCACGCATGTCCAAATAACTGTATGCTCTTTTGGAGAAAGGATAATGAGGAAAAAAATGAATGTGGTCTGTAATGCATCTTGATATAAAGTAGAAGAGAACACCAACAACAATACGGAAGTTGTGGGAACAAGTAAAGATCAAAAGAAGAGGATACCGGCAAAGGTGTTGAGGTACTTTCCTCTTACTCCTAAGTTAAGAAGGTTATACATGTCCTCTAAGACAGCATGAGTAATGCACTGGCATTTGGAGTTTTCTAACTCAGATGGAAAGTTAAAGCATCCTAGAGATAGCAAGGCATGGAAGGATTTTGATTTGTTACATCCAAAATTTGCAAAAGACCCTCGTAACATAAGGTTCGCTTTAGCAACCAATGGCTTCAATCCATTCGGGACTCTCAGTTCAAACATTAGAATATGGCCAGTTGTAACACCCTCACTACCAGAATGTCACGTTTTCGGCTGCACCACTCTTATAGCAAGGAGTATTACAACTACTTTATATACTAAATATTAACATAGGAGCCTGTAACTCAACACCGTATTGCTAATTTCTTTGAAAATCGGAAATAAATACTTTATCTTAAGAAAAATACAAGTAGGCATAAATTCATATACAAGACTCCTTACATAATATCTTATAATATAATATACATATAAAACATTAACTCCTTTCCCTCTTACAAACTTGTAATAACAAAGACGAGGGATGAAAATAATCTAATTAATACAACAACATATAAACCAAATGCAGTATAACTCTTCATAATGCTTCATCCGGTTCCTGAAAAAGGTAAAGCTGTATGGGGTGAGAACCTAACCACACGGTCTCACGACGGAGTTTCAAAGTTGTCATAAGAAGATATCTAATAAGAAAATTGTTTTCAAGCTCAGTGATTATCATTGCCTTATGAATCTTTTAAAAAAACCAATAGGTAATCATTCAAAACAATTTTCAAAGAAATCAACGATACGGTGTTGAGTCACAAACTCTTATGTTAATATTTAGTATATAAAGTAGTCGTAATACTCCTTACTATCAGAGTGGCGCAGTCGGAAGCGTGACATTCTGGTAGTGAGGGTGTTACACGAGTGATGCTATATATACAACTATCCTTCATGGTATTGTATGAAGCAAACTTTCCTTATAATATCTATGATAATTCATGGTCTAAAGACGCCTGAAAATAATATTGATATCTTTTTGCAACCATTTTTTAGTGAGTTGGACGAATTATGGAGAGGTGTTAATGTCTACGATAATATTGATGGTAACATGTTTCGTATGCATGCTGCATAATTTTAGACTACTAGTGATTTTTCAAGTCTTGATAATCTGTCTGGTTGGAATACAGATACGAGCCTTGATTATCCATCATGTAACTTTGATACAGTCTCCAGAAGATTGAAGTTTGGCATGAAATATTGCTTTATGGGATATCGTCAGTGGTTACCGGATAACCACGAGTATAGGAACAATAAACACTCTTTTGATGGCCATACAGAACTAAGAGGCCCACCTCCGACATTATCAGGCAGAAGAATTTTGTCCCAAATTGAGAGTAGTCGAAAAAGACCTCAAGATGCACTCAATGATGGTATCAACCCACTACAATGGAAAAATAGGAGTATTTTCTGGGATTTACCATATTGGAAGGATAATCTTATTCGTTATTGTCTTGACATGATGCACATAGAGAAAAATGTTTGTGATAATGTACTTTTTACTATACTTGATGACAAACAAAGGACTAATGACAGCTTGTAAGCTCGTAAGGACTTGCAGTTGATAGGAATCAAAGAACAACTCTATCTGTATTCTAATTCTTCCAAATACTTTGCCTCGTGCTTTAGAATGACAAATGCTAATGACAAGGATATTTTTCTGGGTGTTTTAAAGAGTGTCACTTTCCCAGATGGTTACTCTTCAAAATTTCTAGATGTGTTGCTATTAAAAAATGAAAGATAATCGGTCTAAAGAGCCATGATTCACACATTATTATGGAACATATTTTACCAATTGCTCTTAGAAGATCCTTGCCTAAGGAGGTTACATCTATGCTTATCGAGCTGTGCAACTATTTCAGAGAAGTCTCAGGCAAATCACTATCCCTTGAGAATTTAGATAGACTACGATATCGAATTGTTTTGACACTCTGTCACATGGAAATGATATTTCCTCCAGCATTTTTCACTATTTTGGTTCATCTGGTTATTGATCTTGTAGAGGAAGCAATGGTTGCGGATCCAGTGCAATACATATGGATGTATCCTGTTGAAAGGTAAATTTTGGCACTCTAACAAGTTTTAATTGAATCTATTTTTATGTATATTTTTTATGGATAACTAATTTCCCCTTCTTGTTTTAGGGTCGTAGGACATTTAAAATCTTGTGTCCATAACAAGGATACACCGAAAGGGTGCATAGTTGAAGGCTACATAATTGAGGAATGTCTAACTTTTTATTCTAAATATTTAGAGGATGACAACATTGAGACAAGGTTCAACCGACCAAGGTGCAACGACGACCAAAATGACAACACTCCTAGTAGTTGCTCTACTGTCTTATCTAAGATTTTTTCAGCCTTAGGAATATCTTGTGGAGCTCACAAGATTTGTTCGTTAACACCAATTGAGAAATTGTAGGCCCATTGTTATGTGTTGACACATTATTCAGTGATGGACAAGTTCTGCGAGTGAGTTGTGTTGTTATTTCTAACTTAGATTTTAATTATTTTTTACAACTATTAAATAACCATAGTCTACTTTACCAGAAAGTGTAGATGTGGGATTACCAGAACATACCGAGGCAGGAAAAATGCAACCAAACACATTGAAGACTACATCCACGCCAAATTCCATGAGTGGTTTAAGGATTATATGAGTTTATTTACATTTTATAAAACTTGTTTGTTCCTAAATAAAATTTAGGATCACATTTTGGAATTCTAATATATTAACACATATAGGTCACAAAAAACGATGATCTAGATGTCACACCCGAAATCAAATGGCTTGCAGAAGGGCTTAATGATGTTGTGAAGAGGTTTGGGGAGAATAACGTTCGTGGGTTCAAGTTTTGTACAATGAAGAAAGAACAAGGACTTAAAATACAAAATAGTGACGTGGTTATGTCTGCTATTACTCATAGTTTTTCAAATGATAGGAACCCTGTTATCATAGCAAGCAACAATACATACTACGGTAAAGTGGTAGATATAATAGAGTTAGACAACTTTAGCAAGCTGGAGGTTGTGTTGTTCAAATGTATTTGGGTTGATACCACACTTAACAAGGGAATCAAGATAGATAAATTTGGGATCACATTTGTAAATTTTTCTAACTTGATACACACCAGTGATAACGAAATAGATGAGCCATTTATTCTTGCAACAGATGCAAGAATGGTTTACTATGTTGACGATCTAGTTGACGAAGGTTGGTGTTCTGTTTGTCGTATGAAACCCAGAGATTTATATGATATGGGAGATTTGAATGAGGAGGAGTTAGATGAATCTTTAATGGAGGACATACCATTTTGTGAGCAACAAGTAGATAATCTTCAAGAGTTTCAATTGACGAAGGACAAGGTTAACGAACCAAAATAGGATGAAATGCATGTTGACAAAAACGATGATAATGATTGGAATGTGATGATGAAATGCAGGAGTTAGACAATATTGATGCATTCTAGATAATTTTTTACTCTAGAATTTTTCGATATCTCAGAGAATTTAGATAGACATGAATGTTTTTATTATAATATTATGATATATTTTAATTTTATTATTTAATAACTATTAGCTTTGATGGTTCTATATATTTAACGTTCATTTATATTGATAGTGAACAATATATCATGATATAACTATTAAAATGCCTAATGTTATAAGATAATCTTAAATGCTTAATTATTGTTTTTGACTAAACTTATGAGAAATATGTTAAATATGTTATTAGCAACTTAAATTATAGGAGAAATTTTTCTTATTAATTCTTTAAAGAACTTATCATTTACAACTTAAATCAAAGAAATAAATTAAAAAAATAAACACTAAAAATTACCCTTAATGTGGGGCTGATTTTCATATGAAAAAAATTATAAATCTAACATTAACGAACTTATCATTGACAACACAATAATATTCATGTTCATGGCCATTGATTGAGCAAGTCCATTAGCTTGTTCACTGTCCGTTGGCGGTGTAGGATTATTTCCTGAACTATCCCTTAATTCAATAAAATTACTGAATTAGTTTAATTTGAAATCTAAATTATCCATCACATGAATTTATATCTGAATTAAGTTGCCATTCTTAGTTATAAGAAAATTAATACTAATTAATTTATGAATAATTACTCACTTATATAAAAGTTTGTAATTTTATTAAGTAACAATAGAAACTAATTTGTAAAATTTCTTATAACAATTTTATATGATAATTCATTTGTCTAACGAAATAAAATTTTAGTAACTAACTTAATAATTAAAATTAATTAAACATTAAATTTTTCAGGTAAAAATATTTGCAAACTGACTTAATGTATAACTCTTACTATATTGTTTTGTACATAATAGGTAAATAATTAAATAATAGTGTATTGTTTGAATCATTAATCGCATGAAGTGAGAAATTGTGAGGGTCATATATTTATTAAAGTAATTTTTTGGTTATTTATTATTATTATTATTATAAAAAAATTAAAGATAAAAATAATATAGGCTCAAAATTTAAATTTAAAATTTTAATCGTATTTGACCATTAAAAAAATTAAATAAATAACTATAATATTAAAAATAAAATAGTTTAAAGTATACTTAGTAAATAATAAACAGTAGAATAAGAAAAAATATTTTTAAGATTAAAGAAAGTTAAAAGATGACCCAAACAACAATGACCAAGCTAAATTTTCAAGATTTAAAATTTTAAAGTGCGCTTAACTTTTAATGTACCTTTTGACTAAAATTTAAAGTAACCACAGAAAAAGTCCAACATAACTTCCCATCACTTTTGTTCATGTCGTCTTTTTGATTCCTAATCTCTGTAGGACCTGAATGCACTTTCTTTAACCAGAATATATGAGCGCTATCATATGATACAACATTCTCCAAACCCAAAATACTGAACTTTTTCTTTCTGTATTTTAGTGTTATTTGTTAGTAACTACGACAACCACAGAATATCGACAACAATGAAGAATTCGTAGAGGGTTTGGATGACACTTCTAATAGTTAGTTTATTTCTTTTATTCAATTTTACATTGGGTTGTAGACACTTGTACCGGAGAAATCACAACTCGCAAAATGACGGAAATTCAAGTTTGGCATTTGAAAAAGGATAAAATAGTCATGATGGAACTTGATGGCCATGGATAATGTCGAGATAATGGTGCAAACGTATTGGTACGGTTCTTGGATGTAATGGCTCGTAAATATATACACTTTAGACATTTTAAAATTTTTCTGTTGTATTAAATTGTTCATGTAGTTCTAAGTGGTTGGTTTGTTACTTATATGTGGTACTGTATCTATTTATGGTTGTTTTCTCATATTATATAGTTTAAATTACATACAATATCTTTTGTATTTATTCTCTCAGGAAAAATAATTTTTTGCCCAATTTGGGTAGGATTGGCTTGTTTCTTCACTTGTTAGGAATGTTTTTTTTTGTTTTTACTTAAAATGCTATATGCTCTAATTTTAATTATTCTTATAAATTATGTTAAAAAATAGTACTTTGAAAATAAAATAAAGGAATGAACATGTTATTTTAGAAATGTTAGAGTGTCTCCTCAGTTTTTAAAAAAGGGTTGGGGTGGATATATTGGTGTATAAGATGCTACAAGTGTGAATATTATCATGATAAATGTTCACCACTAAATATGTGTGATTATATATTCATGTTCTATTTGTTTGTATGGTTATTGTCGTGATTAATGTCCACCAAATATATGTAATTATATATTCATGTTTTATTTATTTGTTTGGTTATTGTCATGATAGATGTACACTAGATATGTGTGATTAAATATTCATGTCTTTTTTGTTTGTTTGATTTTGGATGTTTCAAACTCTTAATTCCTTGATTGGATTTTGTGATGTAATAATTATGAAAAAATCTATTAATGATAGTATTTTTAATATGAGTTTTAACATTGTGTATAAATACTTTGAAGAAAAATTTTGAGTTTGATTATGCTACTAACATTAAATGGGCACTAAGGACATTGGGTGATCGATGGAAAGCCCACAAATATTCGTTACGGAATATTTATTTTTATTTTGATAAAACAAAAGAAGAAATTCTAGCAACTAAGATTGATTCGGACATACCTTCCATTGAATGGACGGCTTTTGTGCATCACTACACCAATCCGAAGACAAAGGTAATAACTTAGTTTTTCTTTTAGTAGTATTGTTATATTAAATTTTTTTGTTTTATTATTGTTATCTTTTATTCTTGTTATATTTATAACAAATTATCTTTATTTTTGTGTTTACAAATTTTAGAAACAATACTTGTAAAATAAAAAAAAAAAAGAGAAAAGCTTTAAGTATCACATGCTAATGGTAGTAAAAGAAATGTGAGAAGAGTAAGTGAAATGGTATTTTAACTTTTTTTTCTATTGTATTTGTGGTTATTCTATAACAAGTATTGACAATGCAACTGTATTATGATAACAAAAAATATTAGGAAGACCTGTATGTTGAAATTAAGTTATTGTGTCAACTCTAGTGAAGAAGAATGGAAATTATGTAAATGGTAGGCACAATTCAACGATAAGTGTATTATGAATGGTATTTTAACTTTTTTTTCTATTGTATTGTGTTTCTATAACAAGTATTGACAATGCAACTGTATTATGATAACAAAAAATATTAGGAAGACCTGTATGTTGAAATTAAGTTATTGTGTCAACTCTAGTGAAGAAGAATGGAAATTATGTAAATGGTAGGCACAATTCAACGATAAGTGTATTATGTTATTTGTTTTAGGTTAATGTGTAATTTAATTTTATAGAGCATTTGCCTAAAGATCAAGAATGTGTTACTGCTAAAGGAGTTTCTTTGAAAATGTTGGCTCATTCGAACGATGCAATTGGAAAGGTCTTTGGCACTGAAAATATAGAGTGTGCGCGTAAATTTAGTAGTGTTGTATGTCCGATAGATTTTGACAAGTCTAAACATATTTTTGGATTTATAACTGGTGGAGTCTCCATTAACATATCTCAGCAACATATGATAAATTCAAAAAAGCATGTTGAAACTTTAAAGAAAAAGTTAGATGGATATGAAGAAACCAAAATTCAGTTGGCAGCTTTGCACAAGTTTTTATTATCAAAATATGGTGATGAAGTGCCTAGTTTGTTCAGTAATATGCCAGACATTTAGTTAGTGTATTTAATAAGTAATAGTTGAAATTTTAAATATATTTACTCTAGAAGATGTTAAAATTTTTTTATTTATGTTAGAATTTTTCTTATTCCATATTATATACAAGTTTAGACTTGTTTTATTATATTATTATTATTATTATTATTATTATTATTATTATTATTATTATTATTATTATTATGGCAATTTACTTAAATAAATCAATTGGAGAAAGAATTTACCAATCACAACTTTCTGAATACAAAGACGCAAATGCAATTTTTCATAATTCTATATGTAGCGTGAACGTAAACCACTGGAGGCAGTAGTGGTTTACGTATAATGTATTGTATGCATATAGTGCTTGACTATGTATACTCATCCAAAGCATTGAGATAATAGTGGAATGTCATTTTTCACAAATGGATGGTGAAGAGAGTTTATTAACTCTAGTGCATTGCTTTGGAAAAATTAAGAAAAGCAAACCGCACTGGTGAAATTTATGAATAGAAAACTACTTAGTCTTTTTATCTGGTCATCAATTAGGAGAGATAAAAAATAGAGTTGGGTGTGTGTGGGACAAGGTAGGTAAAAAAATTGTTTTACAAGAATATTAAATAATAACGTTGATAATGAATTTTGTGTTCCATGTTTATTATGATATATTTTTAAAGATGAAAAAAATATTTTATTTCATTAAAAATAATATAAAATTTAAAATTCAATATATAAAAAAATTTTCAAATTTCACAATACAAGAATACACAAAGTACGTACTTTTTGGAATGCGAAAAAAAATATGAGTAAAAATAAAATAAAAACTATTATTAAGAAGTAAAAATTGTAAGTAAAGTAAGAATTTTCAAAATTTTACTAATGCGAACTATTTTACAATTTTTACCTCCTAATGTCAGTTTCTATTTTATTCTTACTCAGATTTTATTTGTATCTCAAAAAAGTACGTACTCCCTGTATTCTTGTATGTGAAATTTGAAAATTTTTTTATTTTTTTATATTTTGAATTTTAAATTCTATATTTTTTTAATGAAATAAAATATTTTTCTCTTTTAAAAAAAATATCACAATAAATTTGAAAGACAAAATTCATCATCAACGTAATTATTCAATATTCATGTAGAACAATTTTTTTACTGACCTTGTCCCACACACACCCAACTCTTTTTTTTATCTCTGCTAATAGACTACCGGATAAAAACACTAAGCAGTTCTCTATTCGTAAATTTGACCCGTGCCTCTTGCTTTTTTATTTTCCAGAACAATGCACTAGAGTTAAAAAATTCACCATCCATTTGTGAAAAATGGCACTCAACTACAACCTCAATGCCTTGGATGGGTATACACAATACATAGTCAAGCACCACATGCATACAATACATTACACGTAAACCGTTACTGCCTCTAGCGGTTTACGTTCACACTGCATTATACATAAACTGCTACTGCCTGTGGCGGTTTATGCCAGGCCTCCTTTCACTGAAACTACTGTTGCATATATTGGTTTCTGTTCAAAGCCATCTTCCACGTAAATCGCGGCTGTCAGTAGCGGTTTATGTGCTCCTCTAAACCGCTACTACCAGTAGCAATTTCTACAATAATATGAAAAATTGTATTTTGGTATTGGCATTTGGAAAGTTGTATTTGGGTAAATATGTTCTTCAAATAATTTATTCCAGTGAATTGCCCTTATTATACTGAATTTGTATTAGTATATTTTTTGTTGAAAAATGTTAAATATTATATATTTAAAAAGTTTGATTTTTTATTAATGTTATATATATAAATATAATTTTAATTTAATAAAACTGTTCAATTAGCCATGGACAAACTAAAACAAAAGCTACAAATTACAAAACGATAAAAATAACAAGTTTGCTAGGGGAAAAACTTAGTAAATTAGCACAAATTAGCCACAGATGGTATGTGAAAAATAGTACGAGTTAGCCACAAAAATAGTATGATTAAATAACTCGACGTTAGTCATGAAAAAAATTGTGGCTAAAAAATCCGGCTTGCATAAATTCTAATTTTCGATTTGATTATTTTTATTTAACCACCGCATTATGCGTGGATAATGATATATAAATCGTGGCTCTTCAAAAGTCTCCACGATATTTAAAACTGTGGCTAATAACTCCAAAATCATGAAAAATTGAAAATGCAACCCCCGATTAGCTACAAATATTTTTGTATGATTGCTACCGTTATCTTGGAGTTAAGCCACAATTTTTTTCCGTGGCTAAATCCTTTGTTTCTTGTAGTGTGAGGAGAAAACACGCAAAGAAAGAAAGCAGGATATGAACATTTATGTTAGTGGGGATAGTTGTAGTGTCTAGTGTGTATTCATGCTCTTACTAGTAAAATTGGTTTTTATCGAGATTAAACCAACATGATTTGTTAGACTTAGACTAACTTGGTTGGATTTAATTGTCAAAAATATCAAGACTGTAAATATATTTACATGTATCATTATATTTATGTAAATATTAATTAATTATTAATTATTAATTATAAATTATTAATTATATTATCTAAATAAACAAACTATTGATAATAAATATATTGCCTTCCCGTTAAGTGTCTTTACGATGGAAGAGCTAAACACTTTAAAAATTGGACATACTTCCCTATTAACGTTTTTACATGGATAGCGCATTCCGTTAAGACGTTTTCTAGTCAACACAAAAAGAAAATACGAGGTGACACCGTGGTAATACCATGATATCTGAGTAAATAGTATGAAAAAAGTGATATTTGGATAAAAAAACTTTAGACATAGTAGTATATTGAAAAAGAAAAAAGCAATTACGTACATGGTGCATCCATCGTATGATTGATGTCATGACCTTAGTTTTATTTTGCCTCAATTTACACTCCACACAGACGTGTGAGCCTCTAGGAAGGGGGACGAGTGAGTCACACGGGAAGGCGTTGTAATGTGAGTTCACACAAGCCGGATTGGTTTTTCGTTTTATAGTGTTGATGATTTTCGGTGTGGAGCGTCGGTGGACGATGGTGTTTAAGTGCCGATATTGGTGACGTAGAGCGAAAAAATGTGGGTAAAAATGGGTTTTTCTTCTTTCAAATTTTGTATATTGATAAAGGTATAAAAGAATGAGAAAAGAAAAGATGAAGAATATTGTACTTTGTATTTTTTGATTAATTGTTGATTGATTGAATTATGAAGGTAAACTATATATATATATATAGAACATTGTCTATGAAAGATAAAAGTAAAGATAAGATAAGAAGGTAACATAAAGATAAGATAAGATAATAAAAACTAAAATTGTAACTGAATTTATGTATTCTGTTGGGTTGAATTTGTGGGCCGTGAGACTTCTTTGTTGTTGTCATGGGCTAAGGTGGAAGAATGGTTTAATACGCCTCGCAAGCTAGAGGATGAAAGATGTCAAGAACACCAAGCTTATTGAGATTAAGATGGAAGGGTCGAGAAGACAAAGGCTTAGTGAAGATGTTAGCCAGCTTCCCAGAAGAGGGAATGGGGAGAAGTTTCATCACTCCAGCTTGAACTTTTTGTTGAACCAAGTGACAATCAACCTCTAAATTATTGGTCTGTTCATGAAAAACTGGGCTAGCAGCAATATGAAGAACACTCTGATTATCATAATATAAAACTAGTGGGTGGATAGGAGAGATGCGTAAGAATCGTAACACATTCAGTATCTATTGAAGTTCACAAGTTGTGTTGGCAAGTGCACGATATTCTGCTTCAGTGGATGAGCAGGCGGCAACAGTAGTTCGTTTCTTGGTCTTCCAAGAGACTAAAGAGCTGCCTAAGAAGAAAAAATAGCCTCTTAAAGATCGTCGAGTGTCCGGACATCCAGCCCAATCAGAGTCATTGAAGTCGAGAAGCTGAATTTCTGATTCTCTTGGAAAAAAATTCATTGGCTGAGGCTAGTTTTCAGATATCGTAACACATGCTTGGCAGCTTGAAGATGAAATTCAGTAAGAGATGCCATAAATTGACTTAATTGTTGAGTGGCATACATGATGTCTGGTAAAGTAGTGGTGAGATAGATGAGACGCCCAACCAAACGGCGATATACAAAAGGGTCAGATAACAGGGGACTTTTGTCTTGATATAGCCTTGTGGTACTATCCATTGAAACAGAGGTATGTTTAGTAACTAATAAACCAGAATCATCTAAAAGATCAAGACAATATTTTTTCTGAGATAAGCAAATTTCTTTCGTTGATTGAGCAACCTCAATACCCAAAAAATATTTTAATGGACCAAAGTCTTTAATTCGGATATCAGAATATGAGAAAGTTTGTCATACCACACACGACTAGATTGTCGTAAACCATACAGTGACTTCAGCAGCTTGCAGCATTGATTCGGTCGAGGAGATGTAAACCCGGGTGGCAGAGTCATATAAACATCCTCAGAAAGATCCCCATGTAAGAAAGCATTATTGACATCCAACTAATGTATAGGTGGTATGGAGTTTACAATCGACAAACTAACCGGCAAGTGCACCGGTCGTACCAAGTAGTACCTCAAGTGAATGAGGGTCGATCCCACGAGGATTGATGGCTTAAGCAACAATGGTCAAGTAATTTGCTTAGTTAGACAAACAGAAAATGGTGTTTTAAGAGTTCAAAAGCATTAGCAGTAAATTCAGAATATCAGAAAGCAAGCAGTAAATTGGTGTGAATAATATGGAGAAAACAGTTAAAGCTTCAGAGATATCTATCTTCTGGATTGATTTTTCTTACTAACTATTTTAATCATGCAAGATTCAATTCATGGTAAACTATATGTGACTAAACCCTAATTCCTTAGACCTTTTTAGTCTCCTCTAACCTTCATCAATCGGCAATTCCTTGGTCACTCAATTCCAATTAGAGGGTGAAGTTCAATTCTAGTTATATGCTACAAAAACCCTAATTGCCCAACTATAAGAGGATTATATGTCACGTATCCTGTTAAGTCCAGATAATTAGTAGTTTAGGAGAAATTGTTTTCAAGCTATTGTTCAAGTAAAGAGCTTTTCCAAGTTATACAAAAACTCAATTAGAACAAGGGTCATACTTCCGTTCCTCCCAAATTTATAAGATAAAGAACGAAAACAATTCTTGAAATAGAAATTAGTACATGAATTAAAATTGAAAAAATAATAGTATCAATCCATACAATAGACAGAGGTCCTAACCTTAATAGTGGAGGTTTAGTTGCTTATGGTTCAGAGAAAAAACTAGGATTTTGAAAAACTCTAAATTGCGGAATGAGGTAGAAGAGAAAAGAGAGAAGCGCGAAGGACTGATTATTTTCCCTTTTATATCTAATACTTAGTAATGTAAATTATATTTCCTAAAACTAAATAATATCTTTTCCTATTTTAAAATAAAATAAAATTTAATCAAGCTTAATGTAACTCTGCGTGCAACCTTGTCTTGGATGAATGGGGACCACTATTGTTGCTATGTATGGCGCCAAACTTAAGTAAACAAACCGAAATCTTCCCTTTGGAGTGTCCTTGTTGGCACCAAACTTGAGCATCTTCAAGTTTGGCGTGGAGTGGTCAGCATGTATTCCTTTGACGTTCCTTGAGTTGACACTAAACTTGAGATTTCTCATTGGAGTGGTCAAGTTACCCGCATGCACTCCTTGGACTCTCATTGCTAGCGCCAAACTTGAGTAAACTTAAGTTTGACTTCAAGTCGTACGTGTGCTTCCTTTTGAGAGTAATGAGTGTGGCGCCAAACTTGGAGAATCCAAGTTTGGCGCTGGTGAGGCCGAAGGCAATAGGAATTGTAGTGCTTCCTGGTGCCAAACTTGGAGAGTCCAAGTTTGGCTTCAAGCCCTTATTCTGCTGTAGTTTCGTTTCTTCACGAAAACTCTGTCAAATTTGTCTAAAGTGCTACCTGAAATAGACAGAATTACATACGACTCAAAGTAGCATTCATAGTGGCTAAAATATATTAAATCTTGATTAAACTTAGCAATTCAAATGCAAATTCACTAGGAAAAGATAGGAAAGATGCTCACGCATCAATTGGCCAATGATGGTGGCAGGCTTAACAACAGGGGAGTAGGTTTCCAAAAATTAACACCTTCAGTCTGAGTGAACCTTTTAGCCACAAGGCGTGCTTTATATCGATCAACTAAACCATCAAGCTTGCGTTTGATGCAATAGACCCATTTACAGCCAACTGGCTTAACGCCTGCAAAGCAATCAACAAATGGAATGAGTTTTGTTCAATTCAAGAGCATCCAGCTCATCTTTTGTAGCATTACGCCAATTAGAGTGTTGATTGGCGTCTTTAAAAGACTTTAGCTCAACATCAGAATGTAGACATAAAAAAAACTTATGATGAGAAGATGAAAGAGAAGAAAAAGACATAACTGAAGATAGAGGATAACGATATTTTGAGGGAGAGAGATTTTTGGAGGTGAAAGAGGAATTACACAAGTAATCAGAGAGATATGCTAGAGGTCGGTGAGGTCGGTCGGAATAACGAGGATGGGGATGCTCAGGTGGCAAGGAAGGTCACGTGGGATGAAGAGGTGATGGTGGGTTAGCGTCTATTGCGGAAAGAGGGGAGGTTGTACAACTTGAAATAGATTCGGGGGTCATGGGTTCAAGTTGGTTAGGACACGGCAGTAAGAAAGAAGGAGGGATTGTTGGAGAAAAGAAAGAATTGGATGGAAGTGGGTCAATGGGTATGGGTGAGGGTCCAACTGGAAGACTAACTGAACCTTATTTTTGAGAAGGCGTGTTTGGCAATGTTGGGTTGAGTATATGGAATTGGACATTTTTTGTGGTTAAAGGCAAGATCATTTCATAAAAAATCACATTTCTAGAAATCTCAATTCTTTTATCTTCTAAAACATAAATAATATATCCTTTAAAATCATGTTGAAAACCAATAAACACAGCTTTTTTGGCTCTTGGATCAAATTTTGATCTATTTGCCATTATGGTAGAAACAAAACATAAGCATCCAAAAACTTTAAGGTCATGATAATTTGGTGGATGATTAAATAAAATTACAAATGGTGGTTTAAAATTATTGCAGATGATGGAACTCTATTAAGTAAATAAACAGCATGTTTAACAGCATAAGACCAAAAAGATGATGGTAAATTAGATTGAAACATAAGAGCACGCGTTATATTCAAAATATGTTATGCTTGCGCTCTACCCTTCTATTTTGTTGAGGAGTTTCAACACAACTATGTTGATGAAAAATGCCCTTGAAGCATAAAAATCATGTAAAATGAATTCTGGTCTATTATCGGAACGAATAGCTTTGACTTTAGAGTTGAATTGTGTTTCAACTAAAGTAATAAAATTTTTTACATGATTTTTGTAAAATCTGAGAAATTAGTAAATAATTATCAAATAAATTAATTATTTTTTAGCAAATTAGAAAACAAAATTTTATAGTTTAAAGAGATAGAGAAAATTAAAACAAGAATTTTGACACAAATTTTAAAGAATTTGGCCCAAGATTGGGACGAACGGACAGAACCGGGCCCAAATGGGCCAAAGTCCACACACCTAACTCCTATATAAAGGCAAGCTTCAGCCTTTCTTCTTCCTTCCCATTGAATTCACGCAGCAGGGAATTAGAAGGAAACCAAAACACATGAAACCCTATTCCACTTCCAACTTTAATCCTCCGTAACATTCAATTCGGAGCTCTGATTGCTGCACTATTTGTAGCCATGCGATCGCAGCGTCGAGCTCTATAAAGCCCCGTACTTAATTAGGTAAGGAAGTCACTTTTCAATTTTGATTTCCTCCTTCCCCAATTTCAAAATCCTATGGTTTGAGGTGTTGAGATTTTGTTGATTTTAATGTTTAGGATAAAGTTAACTTAGTGCATGTGCTAGATTTTGGCTCAATTCTTCTGTTGGTAAGGTGAGGAATGTTTAATCCTTGTCAAGTTATCCAATTAGTGGACCCTATGGTGATTTTAGTGTTATTTTGTGAAATTAGTTTGGATTGTGTATTTTGGAAACAAATTGGCGGTGTTGAAGACTTGGTATTGGATTCTGGGGAGTCGGAGACCCGTTTGATGAGACTTTGAAAACTTGGGTGTTGTGGAACGGTGACAAATTGTGACATTCCAAGTTTTATGGGAAATCGCCAAGGTATGGTTTTGATTTCTCGTATATAACATGTACGGTATCATGAAATCTTAGGCTAGATGACTATAGGATAAGTTTTATTGTGTTTTGAGCATGTTTAATGATTTTAGTTATCAGTGTATGTTAAAATGATGAAGTATGGTTCGATTAATGATTCATTGATATGAATATGGTTGGTGTTCGTAAAATAGGTTGATGAATGATGAATTTGTCGCTAATGGATGAGGATTATGAATGTGAACATATGAATGTTGATAAATTGATAATTGTGTTGTATATTTGAGAACTCGTGGAATAAAGTGGTTTAAAATTGGGGCATGGTTGGTTGTGATTGAATATAGAGCTGTGTTGGGTGTATTTAGAGATATTTTTAAATGTTGAACTTTGGTTTTGATAAAGGAAAATTGGTGAAATAGATGTTTAGAAGTCTTTGGTAAAAACTAGTTTTTGGCCGAATTTAGTCAAGCCATAACTTGGCTTCCAGACCCCAAAATTGTTTTAAACTTGTTTTATATGAAAATTGGGTCCGTGAAGTTTATGCCGTTTGAAGAACGGATGAAAAATGTTTTAAAACGAAAACGTTATGTGCGTTGGAAGTTTGGAGTGCAAAACTGAAAATTCTACAGCATTCAGCATTTTTGCTAGTCTGCATAACTTGCGTACGCGACCACTATACGCAACGGGATCAACCTTTTTGGGTTGGGCATCTCGCGTACGCGAGCATGGGAAAATGTATGCCCATGCATACACGTGACCCCTGAAATCAGCAAAGTGAGTTTTGTATTTCAAAATGTAATTTTGAACCTCTAGACCTCTATTTTTACTCTTTTAGACCTTGAATATTAGTATTACGGGAAGTGACAAGATTAAGCCAGAAAAAGCGAGGTTACTTGAAAGTAAAAAAAGACTTGGAGTGATAAATTGAGGTTGAGGAAGAGTAGAATTGATGATGATGTATAGTTAAGGATAGAGTTGAGAAAGATAAGATTTGATTTATGATGTGATTTTATTGAGAGATAAATGTTGATAGTTCAATGACCAGGTATGGCCGGAATGGCCAAGATGGCAAGGTATGGGTGTGATTCCGCCTGCGAGTTAACTGAAAACTTTATCGAGTGGCAAGTTGAGGATGGATGATTCCCTCTCTTTTCGTGATGTGAATTGTGTGGCAAGTTGAGGATAGATGATTTCCTCTCTTTTCGTGATGTGGAAGTAGGGAAGGTGGAAAGACACCCTCCTTCATATTGTTTTCTCCACATTCTTCTCTGGTTGCAAGGTGGAAAGGCACACTGCTTCAATGTGGAAAGCTACTCTCCTTCGTATATCCTGCAGGAGAAGGTGGAAAGGCATGCTCCTTTAATGTAGAAAGGCACTCTCCTTCGTTTATGATCCTCCTGGAGATGTGCAACCTAGAGACAAATGTCTGGGTTAGCTACCAGATGTGACGGGTTCTGGTGATTTAACCGACACGCGAGCTCACGGTCAGTAGCACAGGCTTGCATCATGTTGCATTTGTTTGCTTTGTCTGGGTGTGCATAATTGTTTTGGTTTGCCTATCTGATAAATTCTGTTTAACTGATAACTGTGATACTTGCTATAACTGTTCTTTAAATGTGTTTGCTTTGTATTTGCTTGTGTTTGTGATTATCTTTCTATTTTGAGTACCTTGAAGGTGGATAAGTGATAATGTTGATTCGATTTAAAAAAGGTCAGAGGTCGGGTTGAGTTTATTTGGGCCAGAGGCCGAACTGGTTTGATTTGGGCCAAAAGTCGTGACTGGTTGGGTCAGTGGTAAGGGTTTGAGTTAAATGAGACAGGAAGTAAACTGCAGGGTTAGAGATATTTCATTATTTGGGTACCTTAAAGAGTTTTACCAAATTTAAGGTTCAGTTTATTCCTTTAGGTTTTAAAATCTAAGTGTCAGTGTTCTAGGATTGCCTCTGGCTTTCCCGGTACCTTATTTATTATATATGTGGGCACCGTAACCATACTGAGAACCCCAAGTTCTCATTCCATACAATATTGTTGTTTTTCAGATGCAGGTTGAGAAGCACCACTCTGTATTTTGGAGACTCTGATGAAGCAAAGAACTCTTGGGACTCAGGGTTGTATTTTTACTTATATTTATATATGTATTTAGATTCTCTACCTTGTATTTTATATTTTTCCCTCTTAGAGGTTGGCTAGGAGAAACAAGTTGTCAGTTTTTTGTTTTGGCTTTTGGGTTTATTTGTATATATGTACATATATGCTCTGGTCAGTTTAAACTTCGCGAGCCGAGTCAAGAGCTTTGCTATTTGTATGTTTGAAAATCTTCTAGTATGTATATATATCCTTGCCATTTTACTCTACCCTATCCGATCTATGTTTATCATCCACGAAAGCCTTACAACTTTTATTTTAAACTTTCCTTCAAAGGTTCCTTGATATAAAATTCCTTTCAATTATTATTATGTATATATTTTATTTTTAGAGGTCGTAATACCTCGCCACCTCTGCTTTACGACTCGAGCGTAAGGTTCTGTGTGGTAGGGTGTTACATTATGGTGTCAGAGCAATTCGTTAACATAGAGCCTCAGAAATGGACTGATTATGCTTTTGAGCATACTCTGGCTGTATGTACATGCTATTTAGGATGTCTGCTTGACATATATAGCATAAATGTTCATGAGCATTACCTTTGGAGATTCAAAGCACTAGACTTTAGATATTAAGACTGATCACCTTAATATCAATTGTTCGGTGTGGACAAGACCCAAATGGCGTCTCGTGGGCGCGAGTGAGGTGATACGGTTGATGATAGGACGGATGCAAAGGCAATTACTGGCAGGCTGCGACACCAAGCTAGAAATAGTGATAGAGGCAGTAATAGACCCGGTGATGAAAAGAAACCAAGCGATTAGAACTCATGCAGCTGGAGTAAAGTTCAATAGCGGTTAGTTAAAGGGATAAAAAGACCCAAGGAACATTCTGCCAGAGTAGACAAGCAATTAAGTTCTTTGTGTCTTATAATCAAAGTAACGCTGCGGAAGCATGGTGAATTTGGTGGCTATAGAATTGTAGTGACGTGAGAAAAGAGTATTACGATATGAGTGTGTCTTGAGGAATCGGCGTAGAAATGAGGAACGGAAAGTGTGTGAGATTTAGGATATAATAGATTGAATTAGACTAAGATATTGGAGAATTGATTAGTGTTTAAGATAACTAAGAAGTATTTGAGATTAATTTGATTTTGATGGAATTCTTGAAGGGTAAGAAAGTTGCAGTAATTGAGAAAGAGCTAGACAAAACTAAGAATGAAACAAATGGGTATAGTTTAGGCTTGAATTTGGTTGAGTTTATAATCTTGTACATGAGAGTGAAGAATGTAGATTAGTGTTTGAATTAATGTTGGGAGAATGGAAAAATGAATAATAAGAGGTCAGTTAAATCCGAGATGGCGTATATGGAGATTTGATAGTGAATTTTTGAGGACGAAAATTTCTGTTAGGATGGTAGGTTGTAAAACCCGAAAAATTAGTAAATAATTAGCAAAAAATTAATTATTTTCTAGAAAATTAGAAAATAGAATTTTATAGTTTAAAGAGATAGAGAAAACTAAAATAGGAATTTTGACAAAAAATTTTAAAGAATTTGGCCCAAGATTGGGCCGAACGGGTCAAACCATGCGAACCGAGCCTAAATGGGCCAAGCCCACACACCCAACTCCTCTATAAAGGCAAGCTTCAGCCTTTCTTCTTCCTTCCCATTGAATTCACGCTGCAGGGAAGTAGAAGGAAACCAAAACACATGAAACCCTATTCCACTTCAAACTTCAATTCTCCGTAACTTTCAATCCGGAGCTCCAACCGCCGCACCATTTGTGGCCATGCGACTGTAGCGTCGAGTTCTACAAAGCCCAGTACCTAATTAGATAAGGAAGTCACTTTTCAGTTTCGATTTCTTCCTTCTCCAATTTCAAAAATCCTACAGT
Source organism: Arachis stenosperma (assembly GCF_014773155.1). NCBI lineage: Eukaryota > Viridiplantae > Streptophyta > Magnoliopsida > Fabales > Fabaceae > Arachis > Arachis stenosperma. The sequence goes on from NC_080377.1 coordinate 17,110,817, forward strand.
TTAGGGTGTTGAGATTTTTGTTGATTTTGATGTCTAGGATAAAGCTAACTTAGTGGATGTGCTGGATTTTGGCTCAATTCTTCCATTGGCAAGGTGAGGAATGTTTAATTCTTGTCAAATTATCTAATTAGTGAACCCTATGGTGATTTTAGTGTTATGTTGTGAAATTAGTTTGGATTATGTATTTTTGAAACAAATTGGCCGTGTTGAAGATTTGGTATTAGACTCTGGGGAGCTCGAGACCCGTTTGATGAGACTTTGGAAACTTGGGTGTTGTGGAACGGTGACAAATTGTGGCATTCCGGGTTTTATGGGAAATCGGTCAAGGTATGGTTTTGGTTTCTCGTATATAACATGTACGGTATCATGAAAACTTAGGCTAGATGACTATAGGATAAGTTGAATTATGTGTGGAGCATGTTTAATGATTTTAGTTGTAAATTGATGAGCGGATAATTTGTATGCTTTTTGGCATTGTTTTTAGTATGTTTTTAGTATGATCTAGTTAGTTTTTAGTATATTTTTATTAGTTTTTAGTTAAAATTCACTTTTCTGGACTTTACTATGAGTTTGTGTGTTTTTCTGTGATTTCAAGTATTTTCTGGCTGAAATTGAGGGACCTGAGCAAAAATCTGATTCAGAGACTGAAAAGGACTGCAGATGCTGTTGGATTCTGACCTCCCTGCACTCGAAGTGGATTTTCTGGAGCTACAGAAGCCCAATTGGCGCGCTCTCAACGGCGTTGGAAAGTAGACATCCTGGGCTTTCCAGCAATATATGATAGTCTATACTTTGCTCAAGATTTGATGGCCCAAACCGGCGTTACAAATCAGCCTCAGAATTTCCAGCGTTTAACGCTGGAACTGGCATAAAAATTGGAGTTAAACGCCCAAACTGGCATGAAAGCTGGCGTTTAACTCCAGAAAAGGTCTCTAGACATGAAAGCTTCAATGCTCAGCCCAAGCACACACCAAGTGGGCCCAGAAGTGGATTTTTCTGTCATTTACTCATTTCTGTAAACCTTAGGTTACTAGTTCACTATTAATAGGATCTTTTGACATTGTATCTGTACCTCATGACACTTTACACGTTTCTTTGTGTACTTCTTACAGCATGAGTCTCTAAACCCCATGGTTGGGGGTGAGGAGCTCTGCTGTGTCTTGATGGATTAATGCAATTACTGCTGTTTCTCATTCAATCATGCTTGCTTCCATTCTAAGATATTACTTGTTCTTAACCCGGATGAATGTGATGATTCGTGACACTCATCATCATTCTCAACTATGAACGTGTGCCTGACAACCACCTCCGTTCTACCTTAGATTAAGTAGATATCTCTTGGATTCTTTAACCGGAATCTTCGTGGTATAAGCTAGAACTGATGGCGGCATTCAAGAGAATCCGGAAGGTCTAAACCTTGTCTGTGGTATTCTGAGTAGGATTCAATGATTGAATGACTGTGACAAGCTTCAAACTCCTGAAGGCAGGGCGTCAGTGACAGACGCAAAAGAATCACTGGATTCTATTCCGGCCTGATTGAGAACCGACAGATGGATAGCCGTGCCGTGACAGGGCGCGTTGAACATTTCCAATGAGAGGATGGGAGGTAGCCATTGACAACGGTGAAACCCTACATACAGCTTGCCATGGAAGGAGCCTTGCGTGCTTGAAGAAGAAGACAGTAGGAAAGCAGAGATTCAGAAGATGGAGCATCTCCAAAACCTCAACCTATTCTCCATTACTGCAAAATAAGTACTTAATTCATGTTCTTTTGCTCTTCACAATCAATCCTGATAATTTCTGATATCCTGACTAAGATTTACAAGATAACCATAGCTTGCTTCAAGCCGACAATCTCCGTGGGATCGACCCTTACTCACATAAGGTATTACTTGGACGACCCAGTGCACTTGCTGGTTAGTTGTGCGGGATTGCAATTTCGTGCACCATCAATGTATGTTAAAATGATGAGGTATGGTTAGATTGATGATTCATTGATGTGAATGTGGTTGGTGTTGGTAAAATAGGTTGATGAATGATGAATTTGATGCTAATGTATGAGGATTATGAATGTGAACATATGAATGCTGATAAATTGATAATTGTGTTGTATATTTGAGAACTCGTGGAATGAAGTGGTTTAAAATTGGGGCATGGTTGGTTGTGATTGAATATGGAGCTGTGTTGGGTGTATTTAGAGTCATTTTTAAATGTAGAACTTTGGTTTTGATAATGGAAAATTGGTGAAATAGAGGTTTAGAAGTCTTTGGTAAAAATTGGTTTTTGGCCGAACTTCATCGAACCATAACGTGGCTTCCGGACTCCAAAATTGTTTCAAACTTGTTTTATTTGAAAATTGGGTCTCTGAAGTTTACGCCGTTTGAAGAATGAATGAAAAGTGTTTTAAAACGAAAAAGTTATACGCGTCGGAAGTTCGGAGTGCAAAATTGAAAATTCTGTAGCATTTAGCATTTTTGCTGTTCTGCATAGCTTGCGTACGCGACTACTATACGCAACACGACCAACTTTTTCGGGTGGGCATCTCGCATACGCGAGCATGGGAAAATGTATGCCCACGCGTACGTGTGATGTCTCTGTAATGCACTCCCACGCGTACGCGTAATACACGTGACCTCTGAAATCAGCAAAGTGAGTTTCATTTTTTAAAATGTAATTTGAACCTCTAGACCTCTATTTTTACTCTTTTAGACTTTAAATATTAGTTTTAAGGGAAGTGGCAAGTTTAAGCCAGAAAAAGGGAGGTTACTTGAAAGTGAAGAAAAACTTGGAGTGATAAATTGAGGTTGAGGAAGAGTAGAATTGATGATGATGTATGGTTAACGATAGAGTTGAGAAAGATAAGATTCGATTTATGATGTGATTTTATTGAGAGATAAATGTTGATAGTTGCAATGACCAGGTATGGCCAGAATGGCCGAGATGGAAAGGTTTGGGTGTGATTACACCTGCGAGTTAACTGAAAACTTTATCGAATGACAAGTTGAGCATGGAGGATTCCCTCTCTTGTCGTGATGTTAATTGTATGGCAAGTTGAGAATGGAGGATTCCCTCTCTTATCGTGATGTGGATGTAGGGAAGGTGAAAAGGCACCCCTCTTCGTATTGTTTCGCTCACATTCTTCTCTGGTTGCAAGGTGAAAAGGCACACTCCTTCGATGTGGAAAGGCACTCTCCTTCGTATATCCTCCAAGAGAAGGTAGAAAAGCACACTCTTTCGAAGTGGAAAGGCACTCTCCTTCGTTTATGATCCTCTTGGAGTTGCACAACCTAGAGGCAATTGTTTGGGTTAGCTACCAGAAGTGTCGGGTTTTGGCAGTTTAACCGACATGTGAGCTCACGGCCAGTAGGACAGACATGCATCATATTGCATTTGTTTGCTTTGTTTGGGTGTGCATAATTGTTTGGGTTTGCCTATCTGATAAATTCTGTTTAACTGATAACTGTGATACTTGCTGTAATTGTTCTTTAATTGTGTTTGCCTTGTATTTACTTGTGTTTGTGATTATCTTTCTATTTTGAGTACCTTAGTGGTGGACAGGTGATAATGTTGATTTGATTTGAAATGGGCCAGAGGTCAGGTTGAGTTTATTTGGGCCAGAGGCCGAACTGGTTTGATTTGGGCCATAGGCCGTGACTGGTTAGCTCAGTGGTAAGGGTTGGAGTTAAATGAGACAGGAAGTAAACTGTAGCGTTAGAGATATATCGTTATTTGGGTACCTTAGAGAGTTTTACCAAATTTATGGTTCAGTTTATTCGTTTAGGTTTTATAATCTGAGTGTTGGCGTTCTAGAATTGCCTCTAGCTTTCCCGAGACCTTATTTATTATATATGTGAGCACCTTAACCATACTAAGAACCCCCGGTTCTTATCCCATACAATATTGTTGTTTTTCAGTTGCAGGTTGAGAAGCACCATTCTGTATTTTGGAGACTCTGATGAAGCAAAAAACTCTTGGGACTCAGGGTTGTATTTTTACTTATACTTATATATGTATTTAGATTCTCCACCTTGTATTTTATGTTTGTCCTTCTTAGAGGTTGGCTCGGAGAAACACGTTGTCAGTTTTCTATTTTGGCTTACTTTTGGTTTTATTTGTATATATGTATATATATGCTCTGGCTGGTTTAAACTTCGCGAGTCGAGTCAAGAGCTTTGCTATCTATATCTTTGAAAATCTTCTAATATGTATATATATCATTTTCATTTTACTCTTACCCTATCCGATTTACGTTTATCGTCCACAGGAGCGTTACTACTTTTGTTTTAAAATTTCCTTCAAAGGTTCCTTAATATAAAATTCTTTTCAATTATTATCATGTATATATTTTATTTTTAGAGGTCGTAATACCTCGCAACCTCTACTTTACGACTCAAGCGTAAGGTTCTGTATGGTAGGTGTTAGAATTTTGCACTTTTTTATTTTAATAAAATAACCCATGTAAAGCGACTATAATTATCAACAATAGTAAAAAAATATTTATGATTATGAATAGATATTTGTTGAAACGAACCCCGAATATCAAAATGTAATAAATCAAAATTTGCAGTGGCTTTGTTAAAACTTTGAGAAAATGAATGTTTTTTTTTCTTAGAAAGATGACAAACGCCATAAGTCTCAACATGATGCATAGAAATAAAAGGAAAATATTTATGTAAAAGATTAAGTTTTTTTCCAAAAAGGTGTCCTAAATGAAAATGCCATATATTTGAAGGTGTAATGGGTGGGGATTGGATGGAATTTATGAAATGTGTAGTGGATGAATTTTAACCGAAATTAGATTCAAAGACATATAATCCCTCTCTCATTCTGTCCAAATCAATCGTTCCCAAATTGTTGCTCTGTAAAGTGCAAGAAGATGAAAAAGTGATTACACATTTGAGTGCTGAAGTAATTTTTGAGATGGAGATAATATTAAAGTTGAAATGAGGTAAATAAAGAACATCATGAAGAACTAAGCATGGTGAAAATTGAACAATGCCTTTATAAGAAACAGTAATTTGAGAACCATTTCGTAAATAAATAATAATAAGAGAAATTTGTGTGTAAAAAATAAACCAAGACAAATTTGATGCAATGTGATCTGTGGCACCAGAATCAATTATGCAATTGTTCAACAATGAATCTCGATTTGAAAAATTGTTAACAATAGAAAAAGTACTGAAAGAACAAAGATAATGAGTAGTTGGATCTGACAAAAGTCCAAGTTGGTTTGAAGGACGAGTTTCTTTATTGGAAGAAAGTGCTATAAAAGAAAAGTGATGGGCTGACAAGAGATCCAAAAGAGGCTCCTGATGAAGTTGCTGGTGTGCTTTTTCCTTTTGACCTCAGACAAAGTAGAGAGGCAGCTCGACAATTCGAAGAAGATTGTTTTGAGCTAAATTGGAAGGTTGATTATTGATAGTGGGAAGGGAGGTTGAAGGGGTTTTAGGATCTGAATTAGTTGGTTTATTCATAGATGTAGAGTTCAAGAGGAGCTTTGATACCATGATAAAACTATGAATGAATGAGAAAAGAAAAGATGAAGAATGTTGTACTTTGTATTTCTTGATTAATTGTTGATTGATTGAATTATGAAGATAAAACTATATATATATATATATATATAGAGAGAGAGAGAGAGAGAGACAGAGAGAGAGAGCATTGTCTACGAAAGATAAAAGTAAAGATAAGATAAGAAGGTAACATAAAGATAAGATAAGATAATAAAAACTAAAATTGTAACTAAATTTATCTATTCTGTTGGGTTGAATTTGTGGACTGTGAGACTTCTTTATTGTTGTCATGGGCTAAGGTGGAAGAATGGTTTAATATATCTTGTATTTGTGTGTGTTTTTGTTTCCAAATAAAGAATGTACTTTGTCTTTATGTCGTTTTATTTATCCCAACTAGTTTCCAAGCAATCAACTTTCAAAAAATCTAATTTTAAATTTTTAATAGAAAAAGTATAAGGAGACAATGAGAATAGTAAACAATATGAACAATGAATATGTCAGATGTTCAATTCAATAGGCATGCAGATGATTATATTCATTATTCTTAATTGGATAGTTATTTTTTTATTCGGTTTACTCATACACAGTTAACAATGGCTGGATATTCAATTCACTAGGTGTGCAGATGGTTATCCTAATGTTAAGGTTTATGAGGTAATTTGGGAGTGGAGTATTTTTTTTTACTTTATTGGGTCAATTCTAGAACCCATTGTTCACATTGTTTACAAAAGTCATTATCTACCTAACAAAACCGTTTGTAATAAGTTCATTTTTGCCCTCAAAAAACTTTATTTCAAACAACGTGACAGATGCGACCTTCCTCTTCCCCTATCGCAAGCGCGTCCACCTCTCCCCCTGCCACACTGTCGCATCTTTCCTATCTTGCCGTCACACCTCCCCTTCCAAACTCTTATCGTCGTGACACCGTATCCTCTCCTCGAACCTGTCACATCACCGAGTCCTCCCTTTTTCGTCGATCTCATCTCACCCCGACACGACGCGATCTTGTGGAGGATCTCTTGCCGTCAGACCGCGCCATTGCATCAAAGTCCATCGCCACGCCGAGCTCTAATAGAAACTGTCGCGGTTATGTCGAAGACCTATCGCCGCGTTGCGTTCCAATAGAACTGCCACGCTTACGCCACACACGACCGCCTCCTCCTCCTTCTTCTTACTAATTTTGAATGTTTCTTTTTTCTAGGTTTCAAATGCATTTTTGTTATATGTTTTGGATGATTTTTTCTTAGGTTTTGGATGTTTCTTCTTTGTAAGTTTGGGATAATGGTCAAATTCATCCCTGAAAGATTATTTGTTTTCCAAATTAATTCTCAAAAGAATTTTTAATCAAATTCGTCTTTCAAAAATTTTAAATTAATCGAGTTATTAGTCTTTAAGTTATTTTTTATGATGCCAAAATTTATTAATGTGGCACGTTAAGTGATACTATAACACACATATAAAAGTCTTATTAATTGGCCATTAACATGATAAGTTTATGAAATTAGATTAAATTGAAACATAATTGAGAGGAGAGCTTGAGTTATTGAATTTCTCAATTTGGGGTTGATTTGCTCTAATTTTATAAACTTAACGTGTTACATCAACAAATTTTGACAGCTTTAGCAACAGAAGTAACTGAAAGACTAAAATGACTAACTTAAAATTTTTAAAGGATTAATTTGATTAAAAAAATATTTCAATGACTAATTTAAAAAATGAATAATCTTTCGAAAATTAATTTGACCATTTACTTTTATAGATTTTGTTTCTTTCTCCTAAATTTTGGTTTTGTTTTTGTTATACATTTTTTTTTATGTTTTAGATTTGTTTTTTGTAAGTTTTGGATACCTTTTAATTTTTGGATGTTTTTTTTTTAATAATTTTAGATGTTTTTATATTTGAAAGTACTACATTTTTTTACTATAATTAAAAAAATTTTGGATAATCTTTTATGATAATTAAAATTTTTTTTTTGTTACGTTTCGAATTTTTTTTTGGTTTTGTAGTTGTTCTTTTACCATAAAAATAAAAGTGAAATTAGGGTGACATTTGAGTTAAGAGTTTTTTTTTTTTTTTTTGGTTATTTCATTAGTTGATTATAATTGATTGCATTGTACCCTTCCTGATTACATAGCAGAATTATCAAATTTGTCTCTAAGACTATTCAACGAAACTTAAACGTAGGGACTTAAGAGACACGATTCACAGACACTTATACCACATTAGTCCTCACCTCGGACCACTGTCCATGCTGTCCCAGCACCATTGGACCACGACCAGTCATTGTTCGACAACCACCAAATGCTGTCAAACTACTACCGTCGGCCATCATCGGATCACTACTTATCCAGCTAAGGGCCATTATGTATGTTCATTTAACATAAAAATTTATATAATAATGATATCCACGTAAACAACGTTAAGCTAATTAATTTAGTATTATAACTTGAATATTAATTCCATGCATACTGTACATAGTACATGAAGAAAAAATCTACTATTAAAGATCAATTTTATTGAGATAGCATTCAGATATAAAAACATAACAATATAAATTCTACTTCACTGTATAAATAAACAATATATTATTATTAGATATGAATCGCAATGTGTTTGTAAACACACCTGCGCATGAGCATCTTTTATCTTCTTATGTAATCGTGTCTCCTTATCTTCTTATGTAATCGTGTCTCCTTGAGTTAGTTATAATTGATTCTTCACTTATCTCTGTCTCTAGGGTTAGTTACGAGCATATTTATCAAAATTGGAAACTAGCCAGTTCGACCGGAAACCGATAGTCTGGCTTGTTTGGTTTCGAAAAAGACCGTTCTTGCATTTAAACCAATCAAACAACAGTCAAATCCAATGTTCTGAAAACTGGTTCAAACCGGCCGGTCGAACCAGTCGAACCGTGAACCGGATGCTAAAACGGTTCGAATAATAAGAAAAATCGCAGAATTTGAAAACCGATCTTGAACTGACGAATCGGCCAGTTACCGGTCGGTCGAACCGAACCGAGATCCGACCGGTTTTTTAACCTTGCAGCAAAACGCCGCCGTTTTGTGTTGTGGGAACCCTAATTCCCTTTTCCCCTTCGCAACCTCCACTTCGTCCAGCCTCCCACATAACAGAACAACACCCACGACTCCACGAGGCCCTCAACGCACTCACCGCCGTCGCACTCACCTCAACGCACTCACCTCCGTCGCGCCTTCAGCACCGTCACGCCGTCACCAGCGTCGCGCCGTCAGCTCCGTGGCACCGTTGGGTCCGTCGCGCCTTCCGATACCTCGCGCAGTCAGCACCTTCCCGCCGTCAGCTCCGTCGCGCACACAGCTCCGCCGCGCCCTCAGCCACTTCGCATGTCACCTCCGTCGAGCTCTGCCTCTGAGAAAGCAATAGAGAAGTGTTGAAGCGTTGAAGCGTTGTCCTTCGAGCTCTGAGAGAAAGCAATAGATTTCCTCATTTTCAGGTAATTTTTAATTTAGTTATGAACATGATTTTGTGATTAAATCTGATTCTGATGAACTGAACTCTGATGAACTGAACTCTGAGTCTCTACTCTCTGAAACTGTTATGAACTGATTTTGTGATTTCATTGATTCTGATGAACTGAATTCTGATGAACTGAACATGGCTGTATCTAGATTGTTTGATGAACGGCCTATATGGTCCAAAAATGCTCTTACTGAACGCTTGCTTGATATCGGCTTAAGATTTACACATAGCAAGCTTAGAAGGTGACTTGCCCAAAATCTAGTCATTGGCTTTTTAATTTGCAGCAATTGAAATGCTAGATACTTGTGCAGTAACCTTTTATTCTTTATTCTTGTAGGCTTTTGTCTAGAATTTCCTACTACTTTTCCAATGGACCATTTCTAAGGTTCTGGATCAAGAAAGGATATGATCCACGCAAAGATGCTGATTCTCGCATGTATGACTTACTCCTTATTTGTAAATTTCTTAGTATATTTGTCTGTAGCTATTATTTAGGAGTTCTTTTCAGCATTAGAATCTTATCTGGGACGGGATTGTTTTTTATATAAATATTAATAGTTTATACTTTTCTCCAGGGTTTTGAGAATGCAAAATCTTCATCATGTCAATTAGTTCTTATAAGTTTTGTTATGTATATATATATTGGATCTGATCTGATCTTCAATTAGTCCTCATTGGTTTTGTTATGCATCCTAAAACTGGATTTTTTCATGTACCTTGATATAATAACATTTGATTTTGATGGCTGTCACTTTCTATGATTAGTATATTGTTCTTTGTGCTGTTTTCTCATTTCTTAAGGCATTTGTTTTATTTAGGCTAAAACCTAGATGGGAAGATATATGCACCTTTCGAGCATTCCCTTACAAGATGCGTCATCTTTACAGTTATTCGAGCTTGTTGATGATTATATTCAATCAGAAATAAATAAGCCTCCATCACAGGCATCTTGCACTATAAGTTTTGTGAACCTTTATTGAATATCTCAACTCAGATATGTAAGTTAGCAAAGTACTCTACTCTGCTTTTCATTCCCCTAGCATGAGGTAGAGTTCTATGTTAACTATGGATGATATGGACTTTGTCCTTTTTTTCTTCCTCTTTCCTCTTTGATTGAATGAGCAAATAGGTACCTGTTTTACTCCATAAAATTTTCTTCTATTCTGAAATTTTGTGCATATTGATGTTGCTATATTATGTTTGATTGATTGTTTTATTTTTTGACTTTTGAATTTGTATTTGAATGAGATTATAACATTCTGGTTTATGTAGTATTTTTAATTTGAATGATATTTTAAAGTTTACATTAGAATATAATTATATTTTCATGTGTTTATTTATATTTTATTTATTATTTTATTATAAAACGGTTTTTCGGTTCAACCACAATCGAACCGGTTGAACCTATGAACCAGTAAATCAGTAACTAGAGCGGTTTGATGACCGGTTCGGTTTTCAGAACCTTGGTCAAATCTATTAAAAACCGATCAATTTAATACAAATCGTCTCCGAAAACTCACACGGTTCACGGTCGACTAGTGCTGCAACTAGACCACGAAAGGGCGAAACACCAGCACACCACCGTCATGCTTTGTTTCTCACATTCCTTGTAAAGGCTTTTTGCAAAGCAACATCTAGAGTAACCAGCGATGTGTACTTCAGTTTGCCTTATAATTATAAAGTCTTTTTGCTAGGTAATTTCTAATATGTCCAGCCATGTGAGACTTGAGATTTGAAATTAATTTTAAAAGAATAAAATATGTTTTTTAATGTTTATAATTTTTTAAATATTTAATATATTTAGTTATATTTAATTTTGTTTTTATTTTTTTAATTTGTTTTAAAATTATTCTTGTACATTAATTTCATATAAAACGTTAAAGACAAAATATAAAAGGTAAATTACAAATTTTTAAAGGTGGTTTTGACATAATTTAAAAATGTTAGAGACAAAATTAAATTAATCAAAAGCTTTAAAAACAAAATCGAATGAAATTAAATATTAGTACTATTTTTGAAAAAAAAACATAAATATTAAAAACAAAAAACAAAAATTTGAGCCATTCTGTGCGTACTATCTTGAAGTTTCTCCACTGCTTCTGATAACTGCTGCCACCATACCCATGGTTGGAGGGTCAGATTCTTTGAGATGCAACTTGCAAATAAAGACTGATTCCATATAATTATTGTTTGTGGGAAGAACACTAAGACGTGAAGCAGAGATTCTAGATTGGGTCAGCGGTCACAATTTTCACTGATTTGAGGTATCCTTCAGTGCAATTTAAATTTCATAGCTAGTCCATCGTGATTTAACTTCCAGATGAAATGCTTGATTTTAGGTTGACATTTAAGTTTTCATATGCTATTCCAGTGGTATTTATTCTGAAAATGAAGATGCAAGACTTCTGTAGTAAAATGATAGAAAAGATAAGCTATGGAGTAGTCTGAATTAGCTGAGTAAATTCTTGCCTTATTGTGAATCCATTGTAGCAACTCTTCTTCTTCTTCAATTTTTGTTTGGAGAATCTATTGAGCAATCTGTGGGCCAAAGTTTAATTTTTATTAATCAATTGTAGATTTCAGGTTCCATCTAAATTGATGAGTTGACAAACCCAAATAAGATTTTCACCAGGACCAGATATTGTAGACAGTCTAAAAGACGGATTTCCTCCAAGTCAGAGATCATCATATAATCGAACTGAACTGCTCCTGGAAACTTTCCACTTCACACCCTTTTCCAGAACCTTCCTTTCTTCCAGCAAACTACACTGAGTCCAAGAGGGACTTCCCAAGTATTTATCTTAGGCGCCCACATTCAGCACTCCAAGAGAGGATGCTAGCTCATGTTTAAGGTGTTGTGGAGTGTTCTTACTAAAAAATACAGCAAATTTATTTAGATTAATTACCTGGGCACTCACACTACTGTAAATTTGTAAGATACTAGAAATATTGTCACAATTAAGTTGGTCAGCCCTACAAAAAAATAGTGAATCATCTGCAAAAAATAAGTAATTGATGGAAGAAAATCTATTGTTCAATTGAAGTCCCTAAGATAGGTTATTATGTTCTCTTTTGTGGAGTAGAAAGAAAAGACCTTCTACGCATAATAAGAAAAGATAAGGGGGGATCTCCTTGCTGGAGCCCTGGTGCACGAAATTGTGATCAATACTTTTCACAACTCAAATAATCCCTAGTAATGGCCCCAAAAACTTGGTGCTCAATACCATGGCATAAACACAACTTCGCACAACTAACCAGCAAGTGCACTGGGTTGTCCAAGTAATAAACCTTACGCGAGTAAGGGTCGATCCCACGGAGATTGTTGGTATGAAGCAAGCTATGGTCACCTTGTAAATCTTAGTCAGGCAGACTCAAATGGTTATGGATGATATATGAATAAAACGTAAAGATAAAGATAGAGATACTTATGCAATTCATTGGTGAGAACTTCAGATAAGCGTATGGAGATGCTTTGTCCGTTCCGTCTCTCTGCTTTTCTACTGTCTTCATCCAATCCTTCTTACTCCTTTCCATGGCAAGTTGTATGTTGGGCATCACCGTTGTTAATGGCTATAGTCCCGTCCTCTCAGTGGAAATGTTCAACGCACCCTGTCACGGCACGGCTATCCAGCTGTCGGTTCTCGATCATGTCGGAATAGAATCCAGTGATTCTTTTGCGTCTGTCACTAACGCCCCACAATTGCGAGTTTGAAGCTCGTCACAGTCATTCAATCATTGAATCCTACTCAGAATACCACAGACAAGGTTTAGACCTTCCGGATTCTCTTGAATGCCGCCATCAATTCTAGCTTATACCACGAAGATTCCGGTTAAAGAATCCAAGAGATAAACATTCAAGCCTTGTTTGCTTGTAGAACGGGAGTGGTTGTCAGGCACGCGTTCATAAGTGAGAATGATGATGAGCGTCACATAATCATCACATTCATCAAGTTCTTAAGTGCGAATGAATATCTTGGAATAAGAACAAGCTGAATTGAATAGAAGAACAATAGGAATTGCATTAATACTCGAGGTACAGCAGAGCTCTACACCTTAATCTATAGTGTGTAGAAACTCCACCGTTGAAAATACATAAGAACGAGGTCTAGGCATGGCCGTGAGGCCAGCCTCCCAATGATCTAAGATAGCATAAGACTAAAGATAGCTACCAAGATCTGATCTAAGAACTAGATGTCCAAAGATGAAAATACAAATAGCAAAAGGTCCTATATATAGAGAACTAGTAGCTTAAGAATTACAAAGATGAGTAAATCACATAAAAATCCACTTCCGGGCCCACTTGGTGTGTATTTGGGCTGAGCATTGAAGCATTTTCGTGTAGAGACTCTTCTTGGAGTTAAACGCCAGCTTTTATGCCAGTTTGGGCATTTAACTCCCATTCTTGTGCCAGTTCCGGCGTTAAACGCCGGGCATTCTTGAGCTGATTTGGAACGCCGGTTTGGGCCATCAAATCTTGGGCAAAGTATAGACTATTATACATTGCTGGAAACACCAGGATGTCTACTTTCCAACGCTGTTGAAAGTGCGCCAATTGGACTTCTGTAGCTCCAGAAAATCCACTTCGAGTGCAGGGAGGTCAGAATCCAACAGCATCTGCAGTCCTTTTCAGTCTCTAAATCAGATTTTTTGCTCAAGTCCCTCAATTTCAGCCAGAAAATACCTGAAATCCCAGAAAAATACACAAACTCATAGTAAAGTCCAGAAAAGTGAATTTTAATTAAAAACTAGTAAAATTATACTAAAAACTAACTAAAACATACTAAAAACATACTAAAAATAATGCCAAAAAGCGTACAAATTATCCGCTCATCAAGCCCTCTAGATGGTTTAAAGAAAGCATTTGGAACACCATCTACAATAACAGAATAATAAATTATAGACACACACTCTTTCATCCATCCAATCCATTTTTGTACAAAAACCTAGCCTCTCCATTACAAACTATACAAAACTCCACTCAACTCTGTCGTTTGTCTTACTCATGTCTAGCTTGAGAGCTATGTCATAACTCCCAAAGCTTGTATTCTTCAAAAAATGTATACATTCATGAGCTACCATAATATTGTCACTAATCAATCTCCCTCTAATGAAAGCAGTTTGATTGTCACTGATTATTTGATTCATAAAAGGCTGAAGTCTATGAACAAGAACCTTAAAAATGGCTTTACACTTAAGTTGATGGGCCGGATTTGGTTCATCGTTGAGGCACTATGGACTTTAGGAATAAGACAAATTTGTGTTTGGTTAAAGCCTCTAAGAATTTGTTGTCTCAAAAAAAGCTTTGAACCACATCACAAACATCTTTCTTGATTATTCCCTAATAGAATTGATAAAATCTAGCCATGAATCCATTATCACTGGGAGTTGTCTCTGAGTTGATTGAGAAAACTGCCTATTTAATTTAATTTCCTCCTCCGAAACTCGTTTTGTCAGTCTTTGATTAGCGTGCGAGAAAATCTTCTTTCACAACCCATCCAGCATCACCGAGGGTTCTTGAAGGTTGTTTGAGGTGAATAATTCCTCAAAATACCTTCTTCCTCTATCTCCAATGGACTCTGGGGTAGTGTACCATAGTCCATGTTCATCCTCTAATTTTCAGATTTTATTTCTTCTATTTCTTGCCTGGTTTTTTGAATGAAAAAACTTTGTGTTATAATCTTCCCATTTCATCTAGTTAACTCGTGATTTCTCTCTCCAATATCTTTCTTCTTGAAGGTGAGCATTTGTTAGTTCTTTTCTAGCAACATTATTTTAGTTTTGTCCGCTTGTTCTAATCTCACTATATAGGATTCCAACCTTGCTTCTATTCATTCCATGTTCTTCCTAGCATTCCCAGCCCTGTTGCTTGCCAAGAAACCAAAGCTAACCTGCATTTTTTTAGTTTTTGGAACAGCTTATACATTGTTGATCCCTCAAAGTCTGTGTTCCATGCTTTCTGAACTAATCTATCCACTATTGATTCACCACACCATCTTTCCTGGAAGCGGAACCTCCTTTTTCTTTTCGGACTAGTTGAATTGAAGGACATAAGGATATGTCTAAGATCAAAACCATGGTCTTCCAAGTGGGTAATTGTGGCCATCGGATATTCTCTCAGAGTTGAAAAAATCATCACTCTGTATAACCGTTCCTTGACCAATCTCTCTTGACAACTTCTATTTCACCAAGAAAACTTCTCTCTTATAAATCCCATATCAATTAAGTTCCCTTCACAACAGAATGTTAGGAAATTCTCAATTGATTGTGGTGACTTCTCTCTCCCCTCTCCTTTTCATGTGAAGCCATAATAGCATTAAGGTCTCCTATCACCATATATTTCTCACTCATCTGCTGTATTACTTGGAGTATTTTCTCATATTGCTTTTGGTGAATTTGATCAAAACTATTCAAATGAATTCTCAGCACCTCCCATACCACTTATTTTCTGGATCTTCTATTTTAAACTAGATAGAGAAGTCTGACTTCCCCGTGACCTCTACCTTTGTACCATATTTCCACCCCAAAGATAAACCTCCTGAAAAACCAATCGGATCAACACAAAAACTCTCCGTGAAACCACATGATCTCAACTTTACTTTCATAAATGAGGATTGATGTTTGGCTTCACACAAAAATATCACCTCAGGGGAACAGGATCTTTGGATCCCTTTGATGTTGTGAACTTCCAAGGATTTCTCCAAATCTTTGACAATTCGCACAACTAACCAGCAAGTGCACTGGGTCGTCCAAGTAATACCTTACGTGAGTAAGGGTCGATCCCACGGAGATTATTGGTTTGAAGCAAGCTATGTTTATTTTATTAATCTTAGTCAGGATGCCAACAAGGTTAATTGGATTTAATTGCAAGAAGTAAAAGTGTTTGGAATAAGGAATTGTTACTTTATTAATGGAGAATATGTTGGAGTTTTGGAGATGATTTGTCCTCTGAATTTCTGCAATGTAATATTCAACTCAATTGTTTGTAAAGTTCCATCCATGGCAAGCTATATGTAGGGTGTCACCATTGTCAGTGGCTACTTCCCATCCTCTCAGTGAAAACGGTCCAGATGCTCTGTCACAGCACGGCTAATCAGCTGTTGGTTCTCGATCATGTTGGAGTAGGATCCATTGATCCTTTTGCGTTTGTCATCACGCCCAGCAATCGCGAGTTTGAAGCTCGTCACAGCCATTCAATCCTTGAATCCTACTCGGAATACCACAGACAAGGTTTAGACTTTCCAGATCCTCAAGAGTGGCCGCCATCAGTTCTAGCTTATACCACGAAGATTCTGATTAAGGAAGCTAAGAGATGCTCATTCAATCTGATGTAGAACGGAGGTGTTTGTCAGGCACACGTTCATGGATTGAGGATGGTGATAAGCGTCACAGATCATCACCTCCTTCACAATTAAGCGCGAATGAACATCTTAGATAGGAACACACACATGTTTGAATGAAATAGAAACAATTGCATTAATTCATTGAGACGCTGCAAAGCTCCTCACCCCCAACAATGGAGTTTAGAGACTCATGCCGTCAAAGTGTATAAAATTTAGATCTGAAAATGTCATGAGGTACAAAGTTAATCTCTAAAAGTTGTTTAAATAGTAAACTAGTAACCTAGGTTTACAGAAAATGAGTAAACTATGATAGATGATGCAGAAATTCACTTCTGGGGCCCACTTGGTATGTGTTGGGGCTGAGACTTAAGCTTCTCACATGCCTGGGGCTGTTTTGGGCGTTCAACACCAGGTTGTAACCTGTTTCTGGCGTTGAACTCCAGCTTGTAACCTGTTTCTGGCGCTGGACGCCAGACAGCAGCATGATACTAAAGTTGAACGCCAGTTTACATCGTCTATCTTCGCGCAAAGTATGGACTATTATATATTTCTGGAAAGCCCTGGATGTCTACTTTCCAACGCCATTGAGAGCGCGCCAATTGGACTCCTGTAGCTCCAGAAAATCTATTTCGAGTGCAAGGAGGTCAGGATCCAACAGCATCAGCAGTCCTTTTTCAGCCTAACTCAGATTTTTGCTCAGCTCCCTCAATTTCAGCCAGAAAATACCTGAAATCATAGAAAAACACACAAACTCATAGTAAAGTCCAGAAATATGATTTTTGCCTAAAAACTAATAATATTTTACTAAAAACTAATTAGAACATACTAAAATCTACATGAAATTACCCCCAAAAAGCGTATAAAATATCCGCTCATCACAACACCAAACTTAAACTGTTGCTTGTCCCCAAAGCAACTAGATGAATAAAAGAGAATAAAAAGAAATCAAGAAGCAATAATATCTCAGAGTTTTAAGTGAAGCTCAGATTCTAATTAGATGAGCGGGGCTAGTAGCTTTTTGCTTCCAAACAATTTTGGCATCTCACTTTATCCTTTAAAATTTAGAATGATTGGCATCCATAGGAACTCAGAATTCAGATAGTATTATTGATTTTCCTAGTTAAGTATGCTAATTCTTGAACACAGCTACTTTTATGAGTCTTGGCCGTGGCCCTAAGCACTTTGTTTTCCAGTATTACCACCGGATACACAAATGCCACAGACACATGACTGGGTGAACCCTTTTCAGATTGTGACTCAGCTTTGCTAGAGTCCCCAGTTAGAGGTGTCCAGAGCTCTTAAGCGCACTCTTTTTGCTTTGGATCACGACTTTAACCACTCAGCCTCAAGCTTTTCACTTGGACCTTCATGACACAAGCACATGGTTAGGGACAGCTTGATTCAGCCGCTTAGGCCTGGAACTACTTCCTTGGGCCCTCCTATCCACTGATGCTCAAAGCCTTGGATCCTTTTCACCCTTGCCTTTTGGTTTTAAGGGCTATTGGCTTTTGTTCCTTTTTTTTCCAATGATTCCTTGTAATTTTTTTTTGTTTTTTTTTTCACTGCTTTTTCTTGCTTCAAGAATCAAATTCATGATTTTTCAGATCATCAATAACATTTCTCTTGTTCATCATTCTTTCAGGAGCCAACAATTTTAACATTCATGAAATTCAATATCAAAAATATACACTGTTCAGGCATTCATTCAGAAGACAAAAAGTATTGCCACCACATATAAATAATTAGAATTTTCCTTATTAAGAACTCGAAAAAAATATTGTCTCTTTATTCTAAAAATCTACTATTTTATTCATGTTTGATGATGATGAGAAAAATAAATTATAGCTTAATTGGAAATAAGACCAAAATAGACATGCTAATTACTACTACTCCTATATAACTTCTAAGGTAAATTTCTATAATAATACTATCACAGAGTTTAAAACTTAAAATTAGAACTTAACAACCTGTATTTTGGAAAGTGGATGTTCCTCTAGTCTGTGGGGTGCTTGGTCCTTCAAGAGATAAGTTCTGATGCTTCAGTTCCTTTAAGTTACGCCCTTGCTCTTCCGGTTCCCTTAGGTGCCATGATCTTGATGAGTTTTAGCTCAGTGATCATGGCAAATCACACCAAACTTAGAGGTTTGCTTGTCCTCAAGCAAAAGAAAGGAAAGGAGAGGAATAGAAGGAGAGGCAATTTCAAAATCCAAAAGATATGATGAGTTGAAAGAGATTTGAAAAAGATTTGGATTAGAAAAAGATTTGTGTTTATGAATTAAGATACATTTGATATTTTTGAAAAAGGGATTTTAGAAATTAGGGTTTTTAGAAATTAGGATTAAAATTTTTGGAATTGAAAGATGATATTTTGAAACATGTTTATGCAAGAAATCATGAATTGAAACATAAAAATTAGAAAATTTGTGAAGAAAAACGAATTTTACCTCCTCCCCACCATCCTGGCGTTAAACGCCCAATTGCTGCATGTTTTGGGCGTTTAACGCCCAATTGATGCTTCTCCTGGGCATTCAACGCCCAGCTGTTGCTTCTTTCTGGCGTTGAACGCCAGGAAGTCCTTTATCACTGGGCGTTTTTCTAAACGCCCAGGATGCTGTAATTCTAGCGTTAAACGTCCAGAAGGAGCTTCTTTCTGGCGTTCAACGCCTAGAAGATGCTCCTTTCTGGCATTCAACTCCCAGATGGCTATCCTTACTGGCATTGAACGCCCAGTGGATACTTCTTTTGGGCATTCAATGCCCAAAACATTTCTTACTGGCTTTTTCACACCTGTGAGCTTCCAAATTCCCCTGTAACTCTGTGAATCCAATCAATTGCTTTTTTACCTTGAAGGTACTTTGACATATACCTGTAAAAATAAAAAAAAACAAATAAAATTAAATTTTGTGAATGGCTGGGTTGCCTCCCAGCAAGCGCTTCTTTAATGTCGTTAACTGGACTATTACTGAGCTTTAATTAAGTCTCAGTTTTGAGCATTCTTGCTCAAAATTGCTTTCAAGATAATGTTTAACTCTCTGTCTATTAACAATGAACTTTTTGTTAGAGTCATTATCCTGAAGCTCTACGTATCCATATGGTGATACACTTGTAATCACATATAGACCTCTCCACCGGGACTTCAATTTCCCGGGGAATAATTTGAGCCTAAAATTGAATAGCAGAACTTTCTGCCCTGGCTCAAAGACTCTGGATGACAATTTCTTATCATGCCATCTTTTTGCTTTCTCTTTGTATATTTTTGCATTCTCGAAAGCATTGAGTCTAAATTCCTCTAGCTCATTTAACTGAAGCAATCATTTTTCTCCAGCTAACTTGGCATCAAGGTTCAGGAATCTAGTTGCCCAATAGGCCTTATGTTCCAGTTCCACTGGCAAGTGACATGCCTTTCCATACACAAGCTGGTATGGAGAGGTCCCTATAGGGGTCTTGAATGCTGTTCTGTATGCCCACAGAGCATCATCCAAGCTTCTTGCCCAATCCCTTCTACGGTTAATTACAGTCCGTTCCAGGATTCTTTTGAGTTCTCTATTTGAGACTTCAGCTTGCCCATTAGTCTGTGGATGATATGGAGTGGCCACCCTGTGGCTAACTCCATAACGAACCAAAGCAGAATAGAGCTGTTTATCGTAGAAGTGAGTGCCCCCATCACTGATTAGTACTCTAGGGGTGCCAAATCTGCTGAAGATGTGTTTCTGGAGGAATTTTAACATTATCTTAGTGTCATTAGTGGGTGTTGCAATAGCTTCCACCCATTTGGATACATAATCCACTGCCACCAGAATATAAGTGTTTGAGTATGATGGTAGGAAAGGTCCCATGAAGTCAATACCCCACACATCAAACAACTCAATCTCTAAGATTCCTTGTTGAGGCATAGCATAACTGTGAGGCAGATTACCAGATCTTTGGCAACTGTCCCAATTAAGTACAAACACTCGGGAATCTTTATAGAGAGTAGGCCAGTAGAAGCCACATTGGAGGACTCTTGTGGCTGTTCGCTCACTTCCAAAATGTCCTTCATACTGGGATCCATGGCAGTGCCATAGGATCTTCTGCGCTTCTTCTTTAGGCACACATCTACGGATTACTCCGTCTGCACATCTTTTAAAGAGATACGGCTCATCCCAAAGATAATACTTTGCATCCGTGATCAGCTTCTTTGATTGCTGCCTACTGTATTCTTTGGGTATGAATCTCACTGCCTTGTAGTTTGTAATGTCTGCAAACCATGGCACTTCCTGGATGGCAAAAAGTTGCTCATCTGGAAAGTTTTCAGAGATTTCAGTAAAAGGGAGGGACGCCACTTCTACTTGTTCTATTCGGGACAGGTGGGCTGCTACCTGATTCTCTGTCCCTTTTCTGTCTCTTATTTCTATATCAAACTCTTGCAGAAGCAACACCCATCTTATAAGTCTGGGTTTTGAATCCTGCTTTGTGAGTAGATATTTAAGAGCAGCATGATCAGTGTACACAATCACTTTTGATCCTACTAAATAGGATCTGAATTTGTCAATGGCGTAAACCACTGCAAGTAGCTCTTTTTCTGTGGTTGTATAGTTCTTCTGTGCGTGTTGTATAGTTCTTCTGTGCGTCATTTAGAACACGGCTGGCATAGTAAATGACGTGCAGAAGCTTGTCATGCCTTTGTCCCAACACTGCACCAATGGCATGGTCACTGGCATCACACATTAGTTCAAATGGTAATGTCCAGTTTGGTGCAGAGATGATTGGTGCTGTGACCAATTTAGCTTTCAGAGTCTCAAATGCCTACAGACACTCCTTATCAAAGACAAATGGCATGTCAGCAGCTAGCAGGTTGCTCAGAGGTTTGGCAATTTTTGAAAAATCCTTTATAAACCTCCTATAGAATCCTGCATGCCCCAGAAAGCTTCTGATTGCCTTAACATTGGCAGGTGGTGGTAATTTTTCAATTACCTCCACCTTAGCTTGATCCACCTCTATTCCCTTGTTCGAAATTTTGTGCCCAAGGACAATTCCTTCAGTCACCATAAAGTGACATTTTTCCCAGTTTAAAACCAGGTTAGTCTCTTGGCATCTCTTTAGAACAAGTGCTAGATGGTCAAGACAGGAGCTGAATGAGTCTCCAAATACTGAAAAGTCATCCATGAAGACTTCCAGAAATTTTTCCACCATATCAGAGAAAATTGAGAGCATGCACCTTTGAAAGGTTGCAGGTGCATTGCACAGGCCAAATGGCATCCTTTTGTATGCAAATACTCCAGATGGACATGTGAATGCCGTTTTCTCTTGATCCTGGGGATCTACTGCAATTTGATTATAACCTGAATATCCATCCAGGAAGCATTAGTATTCATGACCTGCTAGTCTTTCTAGCATCTGGTCTATGAATGGTAAAGGAAAATGATCCTTTCTGGTGGCTGTATTGAGCCTTCTATAATCAATACACATACGCCACCCTGTAACTGTTCTTGTAGGAACTAGTTCATTTCTTTCATTGTGAACCACTGTCATGCCACCTTTCTTAGGGATAACTTGGACAGGGCTTACCCAGGTGCTGTCAGAAATAGAATAAATAATCCCAGCCTCTAGTAATTTAGTGACCTCCTTCTGCACCACTTCCTTCATAGTTGGATTCAGCCGCCTTTGTGGTTGAACTACTGGCTTGGCGTCACCCTCCAATAGGATCTTGTGCATGCATCTGGCTGGGCTAATGCCCTTAAGATCACTGATGGACCACCCAAGAGCTGTCTTGTGTGTTCTTAGCACTTGAATTAGTGCTTCCTCTTCCTGTGGCTTTAGGGTAGAGCTTATAATTACAGGAAAGGTATCATCTTCTCCCAGAAATGCATATTTCAGGGATGGTGGTAATAGTTTGAGCTCGGGTTTGGGAGGTTTCTCCTCTTCCTGAGGGATTTTCAGAGGTTTTATTATTCTCTCTGATTCCTCCAAATCAGGCTGATCATCTTTAAAGATGTCCTCTAACTCTGATTCGAGACTTTCAGCCATATTGACCTCTCTTACCAGAGAGTCAATGATATCAACACTCATGCAGTCATTTGGGGTGTCTGGATGTTGCATGGCTTTGACAAAATTCAACTTGAACTCCTCCTCATTGACTCTCAGGGTTACTTCCCCTTTTTGGACGTCAATGAGGGTTCGGCCAGTTACTAGGAAAGGTCTCCCTAGAATGAGAGTTGCACTCTTGTGCTCCTCCATTTCCAGCACCACAAAGTCAGTAAGAAAGGCAAATGGCCCAACCTTGACAATCATGTCTTCAATCACACCTGATGGGTATTTAATGGAGCCATCAGCAAGTTGAAGACATATCCGGGTTGGTTTGACTTCTTCAGTCAAACCGAGCTTTGTGATAATAGATGCAGGTATTAGGTTGATACTTGCCCCAAGATCACATAGAGCTTGCTTGGTACAATTACCCTCTAATGTGCATGGTATCATAAAGCTCCCGGGGTCTTTAAGCTTCTCAGGTAAGCTTTTCAGAATGACTGCACTGCATTCTTCAGTGAGGTAAACTTTTTCAGTTTCTCTCCAATCCTTCTTATGACTTAAGATCTCTTTCATGAACTTAGCATAAGAGGGTATTTGCTCTAGTGCTTCTACAAACGGAATCTTTATTTCAAGAGTCCTGAGATAGTCTGCAAAGCGGGCAAATTGCTTATCCTGTTCCGCTTGGCGGAGTTTTTGAGGATAAGGCATTTTGGCTTTATATTCCTCAACCTTAGTTGCTGCAGGTTTATTACTTACAGAAGTGGGTTGAGAAGCCTTTTAGAAGGGTTGTTATCAGCACTTGTATGTGACTGATCCCCCACTGGCATTTGAATGCCAGGGGTGGAAGCTGGAGTGGCGTTAGACGCCAACTCCTTATCTGTTACTGGCGTCTGAACGCCAGAACTGTGCTTCCTTTGGGCGTTCAACACCGGATTCATGCTTGTTTCTGGCGTTGAACGCCAGGAATGAGAATGGTCTGGGCGTTCAACGCCAGCATTATTCCTCTCTGGGCTCTGATTGTCCTCAGAGGGAATTTTAGTAGCCATTTGTTCATTTCTTGGCTTCCTGCTGCTTTGAAGTGAGGTATTTAATGTTTTCCCACTTCTTAATTGAACTGCTTGGCATTCTTCTGCTATTTGTTTTGACAGTTGCTTTTCTGTTTGCTTTAACTGTACTTCCATATTCCTGTTAGCCATTCTTGTTTCCTGTAGTATTTCCTTGAATTCGGCTAGCTGCTGGGTTAGAAAGTCTAATTGCTGATTGAATTCATTAGCCTGATCCACAGGACTGAGTTCAACAGTTACTGTTTTAGCTTCTTCTTTCATGGAAGATTCACTGCTTAGGTACAGATGCTGATTTCTGGCAACTGTATCAATAAGCTCTTAAGCTTCTTCAATTGTTTTTCTCATATGTATAGATCCACCAGCTGAGTGAT
This sequence comes from Arachis stenosperma, assembly GCF_014773155.1. Taxonomy (NCBI): domain Eukaryota; kingdom Viridiplantae; phylum Streptophyta; class Magnoliopsida; order Fabales; family Fabaceae; genus Arachis; species Arachis stenosperma. Next base: position 17,134,609 of record NC_080377.1, read on the forward strand.
CTAAAGAAATCTGAGCTTTTTCTATAAGCCCATAGTAGAAGATGTCTAATTGCACCCACTCTGAAAACATCTCAGAGGGGCATTTTCTTAGCATCTCTATGTATCTCTCCCATGCATCATAAAGGGATTCATTATCTCCTTGTTTGAAGCCTTGGATGCTTAGCCTTAGCTGTGTCATCCGTTTTGGAGGGAAATAGTGATTCAGGAATTTTTCTGACAGCTATTTCCATGTTTTTATGCTGTTCTTAGGTTGGTTATTTAACCACCTCTTAGCTTGATCTTTTACAGCAAATGGAAACAATAATAATATGTAGACATCCTGATCTATTTCCTTATCATGTACTGTGTCAGCAATTTGTAGAAATTGTGCCAGAAACTCTATAGGTTCTTCATGTGGAAGACTGGAATACTGGCAGCTTTGCTGCACCATGATAATGAGCTGAGGATTCAACTCAAAGCTACTGACTCCAATGGAGGGTATACAGATACTACTCCCATATGAAGCAGTAGTGGGGCTAGCATATGACCCCAGAGTCCTCCTGGACTGTTCATTTCCACTTAGTTCCATGATGGAGCAAGGGAGATGGTATAGATGTTGATATTGTCTATTTTATTATAAGAATAATTTTCGAAATAATAAAATAAAACAAAGACCGAAATAAAAATAAAATAAATAAAGAAAGAAAATTAAAAATTAAAAATTTGAAAACTTTTATGAAGATTTTCGAAAATTTAAGGAGAGAGAAAGTGGTTAGGATAAAATTTTTGAAAAAGATAATAAAATATATATTAAAAAAATAAGAATTGAAAAATTTTGAAATTGAAATCTGAATTTTTATATAAAAAATTCGAAAATATAGTTTAAAATTAGTTAGAAAAGATTTTTTTTTTTGAATTTTGAATTTTATGATGAAAGAGAAAAACTCACAAAAGACACAAGACTTAAAATTTTTAGATCTAATGTTCCTTATTTTCGAAAATTTTGGAGGGAAAACACCAAGGAACACCAAACTTAAAAATTTTAAGATCAAAACACAAGAAAGACTCAAGAACACCTTGAAGATTCACAAGAACACCAAGAACAAAAGAAAGAACACCAAACTTAAAATTTTTAGAAAACCAAGATAAATTTTCGAAAATTAAAGAAAGATCAACAAGAAAACACCAAACTTAAAGTTTGGCACAAGATTAAATTAAGAAAAATTAATTTTGAAAAAAGATTTTGAAAAGAAGATGCCCAATTGCCAAGAACCTAAGCCAACGCTATAACCAACTGAGCTAAAAATGTAACGTATTTTAAAGATGTATTATTTTCATGGATAAAAGTATAATTTTTGAAAGTTAATGTTTTGAAAAAGCACAAGAAAAACAAGAAAAACTCAAGATCAAATAAGAAAAATTAACAAGAACAACTTGAAGATCAATGAAGAACAAAGAACACAATTTCGAAAATTTAAAGAAAAATATAAAATATGCAATTAACACCAAACTTTGAACAGGACACTAAACTCACAAAAAAAATTAAAAATTGATAAAGAAAAATAATATTTTTGAAAAATTTTTAAAAAGGGATAATAAAAGATGCAATTCTAGTGAAAAAAAAAGAGAATAAATTCTTCCTAATCTAAGCAACAAAATAAACTTTTAGTTGTTCAAACTCGAACAATCCCCGGCAACGGCGCCAAAAACTTAGTGCACGAAATGCAATCTCACTCTTTGACAATTCGTACAACTAACCAGCAAGTGCACTGGGTCATCCAAGTAATACCTTACGTGAGTAAAGGTCGATCCCACGGAGATTATTGGTTTGAAGCAAGCTATTTTTATTTTATTAATCTTAGTCAGGATGCCAACAAGGTTAATTGGATTTAATTGTAAGAAGTAAAAGTGTTTGGAATAAGGAATTGTTACTTTATTAATGGAGAATATGTTGGAGTTTTGGAGATGCTTTGTCCTCTGAATTTCTGCAATGTAATATTCAACTCAATTATTTGTAAAGTTCCATCCATGGCAAGCTGTATGTAGGGTGTCACCATTGTCAGTGGCTACTTCCCATCCTCTCAGTGAAAACGGTCCAGATGCTCTGTCACAGCACGGCTAATCAGCTGTTGGTTCTCGATCATGTTGGAGTAGGATCCATTGATCCTTTTGCGTTTGTCATCACGCCCAGCAATCGCGAGTTTGAAGCTCGTCACAGCCATTCAATCCTTAAATCCTACTCGGAATACCACAGACAAGGTTTAGACTTTCCGGATCCTCAAGAGTGGCCGCCATCAGTTCTAGCTTATACCACGAAGATTCTGATTAAGGAAGCTAAGAGATGCTCATTCAATCTGATGTAGAACGGAGGTGTTTGTCAGGCACACGTTCATGGATTGAGGAAGGTGATGAGCGTCACGGATCATCACCTCCTTCACAATTAAGCGCGAATGAACATCTTAGATAGGAACACACACACGTTTGAAGGAAATAGAAACAATTGCATTAATTCATTGAGACGCTGCAGAGCTCCTCACCCCCAACAATGGAGTTTAGAGACTCATGCCGTCAAAGTGTATAAAATTTAGATCTGAAAATGTCATGAGGTACAAAGTTAATCTCTAAAAGTTGTTTAAATAGTAAACTAGTAACCTAGGTTTATAGAAAATGAGTAAACTATGATAGATGATGCAGAAATCCACTTCTGGGACCCACTTGGTGTGTGTTGGGGCTGAGACTTAAGCTTCTCACGTACCTGGGGCTGTTTTGGGCGTTCAACGCCAGGTTGTAACCTGTTTCTGGCGTTGAACTCCAGCTTGTAACCTATTTCTGGCGCTGGACGCCAGATAGCAGCATGATACTGACGTTGAACGCCAGTTTACATCATCTATCTTCGCGTAAAGTATGGACTATTATATATTGCTGGAAAGCCCTGAATGTCTACTTTCCAACGGCGTTGAGAGCGCACCAATTGGACTTCTGTAGCTACAGAAAATCTATTTCGAGTGCAGGGAGATCAGGATCCAACAGCATCAGCAGTCCTTTTTCAGCCTAACTCAGATTTTTGCTCAGCTCCCTCAATTTCAGCCAGAAAATACCTGAAATCACAGAAAAACACACAAACTCATAGTAAAGTCCAGAAATATGATTTTTGCCTAAAAACTAATAATATTTTACTAAAAACTAATTAGAACATACTAAAATCTACATGAAATTATCCCCAAAAAGCGTATAAAATATCCGCTCATCACAAATATATACAAAAGTGCACAAAATAAGATAACTAGGTAGCATAACTAGGAAATAGCTAAAATATTCACCGGTCCTCTAATGGTGCCACCGGCAACCTCCCCACACTTAAGACCAAGCATCGTCCTCGATGCTAATCCTTAGGATCAGGGATAGCTACACCGGTAGGCTCTGGCTCTGGCTGTGGTACCGGCTGAGGCTGAGTCTCCTGAGTCTGAGGTGGTATCTCCATGTGAACCGGCTCCTCCTCATGGGTCTCCTCATCTGAACCGAGGGATTCTGGTAGAGGGGGTATCTCAAGGCCCTGGGCCACAAACATCTGATCAATCCGATCCAGTCGACACATGATCTGGCGCTTGCTGCGCTCCATGAACCGGAAGAGACGCTGAACCAGTAAGTAAGTCGGTTGAGGTGCCGATGGTGGTGGTACATGGGCAGCGGCTGAAGAAGGGGCTGTAGAAGAGGATGGAGCTGCTGCTGTGGCGGGTGAAAGTCTAGCTGCCCTAGCCCGAGAACGGCGTCTAGCCAGGGGCTTCTCGTGCACCCAGCCACCCCAAGGAATAGTAACCTCCTTGTCATCGTCATCTGGGGGTGGTGGTGTCATATCATCATCCAGCCAAGGAACCTCGGCTAAAGCGGCCATACTGGTGACCAGTGTGGAAAATGGGAGCAGGCCATGGATATGTGCTCGCCACATACTCTGTCGGATCAATCGGGGAAAGTAAACCTCCTTACCCTCCATAACACAGCCAATCAAAAGTAACATCTCCATGGGGATCTCAGAAAAGTGGGTAGTAGGTAAGACATAGTGAGCAAATATCATCTGCCAAGTCTTGACCTCTCTAGTCAAATGAGCAAAAAGCATCCCTTTGGGCTTTGTGTTGCCCGAATCCATGACCCAAGGAGCATCGGGAATGGCAATCATGCGCTTAAGTGCCTCATAATCGAAAGTCATGCACTGAATAGCTGTCTCCGCCTGCTGATGAGCGCAGGTGCCATCAGTAAGGTGTCGGCACTGTAATGCCTCCTCAATAGCAGTCTCAGTAATCATGATCTCTCTACCCCTTAGCTGTACTGAATCTAGAGTAAGACGGAAGAAGTTGCAATAGAACTCCTTGACCCATGAGACGTTGATGTTTCCTAAATCCCTATCAACAAATTCCAAACCCAACTCTAGGATACGGGTGTTGATTGCGCGTCTCACATCATTGGGGAGGACGAGCTTCTTCTCAATGTTCAAGTTCTTCTTCCAATAGCTGGGAAGGCGAAGCTCATAGTAAAGGTTAGGAAATTTTTCTGGATCAGTGGAAGGTAGCAACTGATTTTCCTTATCTGTTTTATTCAGCAGATTCTTAGCATAATTCGCATAGGGAGAAAGGGTAGAAATCTTAGAGTGTTTCCTTTTCTTGGAGGTAGTGGCTATGGCCTTTCCTTTGTCTGACATCCTGAAAATAAGGATAGAATAGAATATAAGCGATTAAGCAAATAGCACGAAGCAAGTAAGACATGTTCAGGATGTAAGATGAATGACAAATAGGCATGTTGTGAACTAAAATTGAAAACTTGGATAGCAAGTAAGCACAGAAAATATAGCCATAAACCAAGAATTCAACATCTCAATCAATGTAACACAATGCTCAAAGAATAGGCATATTCATCAATCATATCCTAAAAGAATGGTTAAAGGGTTAAGTGTAATTAAAAGTGAAGTTAGTAAGTTAGAGAAGTTAGGGAGTTAAGAAAATGAAATTAGAGGATTAGTGGTATAGTGAAGAATTGCCTAATGAAAAGAGATAAGCAAATTGTGCACAACAAATGTGTTCACCATCATGAGGGTATGGAATTCTCGAAAATACAAGAAAGTGACTTCCAATAGTTGGTGTTATAAGTTATTAAAATGCAATTTTGCAACTATGAGAGGTTGAAAATCAGGTTGAGTTAAAAAGAAGTTGCACAATCAAAGTTTACCAACTATTGTGAAAGGATGAGCATTATGCAATGATCACGAAAATAAAAAAATAAGTGCGGGAATGCTGGCCCAAAAATCCTGGGTATCGAACTTGGATTGAGTTAGGAAAAGGTTAAGTTGTGAGTGCCAAGTTCAATCCCTTGAGCAGGAGATAGTGTTAAAATAGTTTGGAAAAAATTGGGCAGCATTCCGGCTATAATATGGACGTTCCCGGATAGCAATCGTAGTACAAAGAATTACATGAGGCATATAGCAAACAATTAAGCACGGCAGCAGTAATACAGCAGCAACGCAACACTAGTATGAATTCAGAGTAGTTCAAAATCAGCACTCCACAGACAAGTACCAAGCAGAGAATGAACACAAACGGAGCAATTATCAGGCCTAGAATCCTCTATCCAGACCTAGCTACCTAACAGCAGATATCTCTAGCTAACCTAACATGCGAAAATCAAGTTCTTAACTAACTAAGATTAACAGTAAACTAATGACAGAAGTGGAATGAAGCAGAGGCAGAAGGTATGAGAACCTGGGAAGCAGAAACAGATGTGAGAGGGAGGTTCAGATTGGGAGGCCGCCTCAGTTGGTGTGGCGGCAGAGGCCCACGGCGGCGGATGTGCGCCGGTGGTTATGGCAGAGAAAGAGGAAAGATGGCCGTGAGAGAGAGAGTATGGTTAAGAGGGGGGAAGGGAGGAAGAGAGGAAGAAGGGAGTGGCGTGGTTGCTGCGGCTGTCGTCGCTGGGGCGTGGTGGTCGGAGCCGTGTCAAGGAGGGAGAAAGAAGGGAGAAAAAGGGAGGAGAGGAAAAGAGGTGAAGTGCGCAAATGCGCAGCATTCCTTACGTGCTAGGGTTATCCTATTTTCAAATTGACGTGGGCGCGCAAATGGCGCGTCCGCGTGCATTGATGAATATGGGAACCGACGCGTGCACATCTTGTGCGCTTACGCGTCCTAGACGATAATTGGAAAAAGTGCGTGCACGTATGGTGCGCGCCCGCGTGCTTGAGGTTGGGCTGGGGGCCTAAGGTTGGCCCAGGGCGGGCGTAACTCTCTGGATTATGGCTTAGAAGTTGCATCACCAGATCGGCACAGAGGCGGTAGATGCGCACACGCGCGGATTCTCTTATAGACTCATGAGCGCAGAGGCGCGCAGTACGCGTCTGCATGATGTGTTTTAGGCCAGGGGCTTAGTGTTGGCCCAACGCTAGTATAACTCTCTGGAGGATGTATGGGCTGCTGCTACCAGCCTAGGGACGCGTACGCGGCAAGTGCGCGTCCGCGTGATATCCCGTAATGATGTAAGAACGTGCACGCATATTGTGTGCGTCCGCGTATGATGAGTTGGGCCAAAGGCACAATTTTCGCCCAAGAGAGGCCCAACTCTCTGGAAAGTGTATGGTGGTGCGTCCGCTCATGGACACGTGCGCGTACGTCGTGCGCGCGCGTCCTCCCTTTTTTTATCTGCTAAAAAGCAGAAAAATTCCCATAAGCTCCCTATAATTCCTACAACTCTTTATTCACTCACAAATTATACAATTCACAAAACATGCAATTTGATTTATTCATCTACTACTAAGCACAACATACATGTGACTATGCTAACAATCAATTTATTAAGGCAACTAGAATGAAATGGAAAACTACCTACAATGGTAACTCAAATCACTTATTAATAAAATCTGCAAGAGAGTGGAAAGAGTATACCATGGTGGGGTGTCTCCCACCTAGCACTTTTAGTTTAAGTCCTTAAGTTAGACATTTGGAAAGCACATTGTCATGGCGGCTTATGCTTGTACTCGTCCTTGAATCTCCAAGGATCTTTGCTTCTTGAGTGGTTGACAGAATTTCCAACCATCTTCACCAAGCTTGGATAGAGTTCTATCCAAGATATGAGTCCCCATAGTTGGTCTTCATTCTTCGATCCGGGATCCCATATCTTATCTTCACACCCATCCGTGAGTTGAGTTTCATGATTTTTCCGTACAGGTGGTTGACATAAGGGCGGTCGAGACATAGAATTCTCTTTAGTCCACAAATTCTTCCTTCTAGACCCATACAAAGTGGTTCTTGTTCCATCATAATCCCTATATCTTAAAGCTTTGACCTTAGTGAGCTTTATACCAAATTTCCAACCACTACAAAACTCTCTTTTTTCTTTAAGTTCACAAAGAGATCCGTCTCAATTAAACCAAATTCAAATGAGAAAGTAAAGCTTAGGGATAAGAATTTTACCCATTTGAATGTTGTGTTGGATGGTGATTTGGGAAGGAGAGCTTCCCCACACTTAGACAATGCAAGGTTGACTTCTTTATGCTCTTCTTTGGGTATTTCCACCTCTTGACAAATTTCTTCAATTTCAACCTTTTCCCTTTTATTACTTGACTTGGTGTTGTCTTCAAGAGCTTCGGTTTCTTGCCCAATGGGAGGTGTTTTAATTTTGGATAGGAATTCATCGATGAATAAATCCATCTCTTGATCAACCTCTTCATATTCTTCAATTTCAATATACACCATGCCATTTTCTTCTTCCTTGGGGGGTTATGCACACTCTTCTATAACTTCAACTTCATGTCCAATGGAAGGGGATTCGATTGTAGATAGAAATTCCTCCATGATTGAATCTATTTCTTGATTAACCTCTTCATATTCTTCGATCTTGATATGCTCCGGAGGTTGTTGAGATTCACATGGCGGTTTCACATTTCTTAAGTCTTGAACCACTTCCTCCTTTATTTCAATAACCGTAGGCCTCTCCAATTGTTCTACTACTATTACCGATTCTTCTTTTTTCACCGGATTATCCGATATCTCCTCCATGCTTTGCTCTTCCTTGGGCTTTCCACATGAGGATACGGGGATAAATTGAGTATTCAAATATTGGTGGGCCAAAGCGTGCACTACCTTGGTCAAATTGGTTACAAACGCAAAAGTATCCCTCTTCATGGCTTCTTGTCCTTGAAGTAACAAGGTGAGAGGATCGTCTATTGGGACTTGGGGTGAGTAGGAAGGTTCATTATGTTGGAGATAGGGTTCATGGTAAGAGGGTGGTTCTTCTTGGTAAAATTGTGGAGATGGTGTGCATTGAGGTGGTTCTTGGTAGTAATCTTGGTAGGGTTGTGGTGGTTCTAAAGGTTCTTGCTCATAGTGGTAATAAGAATGTGATATGGGTGATTGGTCATATGGTGGATATGGATCATAGGAAGGTGCTTGGTATGGAGAGGCTCGTGAGTATGGTTGAGCATCATGTTGAGGATAAGGTTCATAGGCATATGGTAGTGGTTGATTATCATAAAAGGAGTCACCATAGCCATTGAATTGGCATGCATTAGGATGAGAATTATACCTATAAGTGTTCGGAGGTTGTTGCCAATAGGAGTGATCAATTCCTGAGACTCCTCTCATCTTTGTTGGTTCCATCCATAATGAGTGTCATCATTAAAGTTCACATTTTCTATAACACAATTAGGACCAAACTCATAGCCAAAGTGAGAATTCATAGTAGAAAGAAAAAATAAAAACAAAAACTAATAGAAAACAAGAGAAACAAAATTCTACAACTAGCAAATAAAGCAAAAAAAACAAGATATTCACACTATTCACATATGTACAATAACCAATAACATAACACCATTGGAAATCCCCAGCAACGGCACCATTTTTATGATTAGATTTTTGACGGTTTAGAATTTCACTAATGAAATCTCGTTGTAAAGTATAGTCTCTAAACCAACAATAATCCTTTCATACAAAAATTTTGTTTGTCACAAGTACAAACCCCTAAAATCTATAAACCGAAGTATTTAAACCTCGGGTCGTCTCTCAAAGGACTTGCAGGGTAGTGTTCTTGTCATTGGTTATGAACTTGTTTATTTTGGGGTTTTAGATGAGACAAATGAAAAGTAAATGGAAATGAAATTTTATTAACAAAATGGTCTTGGCAAGGTTTGATGATCAAGGACCTATATCATTATCACTAATCACAATCATAATAGTAGCAAGGATCAATCTCACTAAGTCATCCTCTAGCTAATAGCAAAGGAAAGTCAAGTGAAGTATATCAATTCAAGTCCATAAATCCTAGTTCACTAATTGAATTAATGAAGGCTAGAGTCAATGGCTATCAACTATCAATCACTTGGATATTAGTAACTCAAGAGTTCCTAAGTTATCTTCCCAAGCTAAGAACATAAAATTCTATTCTAACATTCTCCCAAACATTTCATCAAACACTTGGAAGGTACAAAAGAGAAATATAGTAAATCACAACAAGAATGAAATCTACCTACAATTGAATGCAAAAATATTAACAACAACAATCAAGTAACGCATAATTATCATGAATTACCTCAATTTGCATTATTGAAAGAAAACAAAAGAACAACATTAGATCCATAACAAAATAAAGAATTGCAAGAATTAAAGCACATAACTAGAGAGAGGAAGAAGGGAAGAGTAAGGATTGATAAAGAAAAAGTAAATCAAAGCATGAATTAAACCTAGATCTAAGAAGAGAGATTAACCTAAACCTAATCCTAATTCTAGAGAGAAGTGAGAGCTTCTCTCTCTAGAAACTATCTCTAAACTAATCCTAATGTGTATGAATGAACTATTAATGAAAGATGATGCCTTCCCCTTCAATCCTTGGTCCTTTTAATGTATTTTGGCGCCAAAGTTGGTTGCACTGGGCCCCATAGCTTCCCAGAAATCGCTGGGCACGAGTTTCATTTAAAAATTACGTGCGGCCTTCAGCGCGGATGCACACAGTACGCGTACGCGTCCTTGGTCGATATTGCAATTTGCGCGCGAACGCCTTGTGCGCGTGCGCGTCCTTGGACGAGATTAGTTCTTTGACTTTTTATGCTTCTCTCTACTTGCATGCTTCCTTCCTTGTTCTTTTGATCCATGCCTAGCCTATTTTAACCTGAGATTACTAGCAAACACATCAAGGCATCTTATGGAATCAAGGACGAGTTAAAATTATCAAAGTAAAGGCTTAAAAAGCATGTTTTTACATTCAAGCACAAATACGGGAGAGATAACAAAACCATACTAATTCATTGGCTAAATGTGAGAAAAGGTTATTAAAATGCTCTAAATTCAACACAAGATAAACCCTAAAAACGAGGTTTATCACAATCCCTATGCCGCTTCCACTTCTACCTCCACTGCACCTCCACCCCTCTTCTCCGTTTTCACTTGTTCTACATTCAAGATTTTTTTAACTATGTTTCTTTCAAATTGTATTACTTCAAGTTAATTAATTAGTTAGTAGAGTTTAGTTAGTTTAATATTCTGATTTAGTGGATTTAGGTGATTAGATAGGTTGGAATAGGTTAGATTAGGTGCAAAGATTGCTGGAAAGTGTTGAGTTATTGAGCTACTTATTCCTGCTGCTAAATTGTTTAGAAAATCCTTAACTGTCTTGATAAGTTGCTGTTTTACTACTAATTTTGATGAATTTTGATACTGGAATTGTTTGGATAATTTTGATTGCGTTCATTCATTGTGTTAAGGTTGCTTTTTGCTGAAAATTTGCTGCTAGACTTGTCTGCATTATGCTTCGTTGTTGCTTCTTGTGACTGGCCATAACTTGATTAATCCTTGTTTTGAAATTGTCGCTTGTTAATTCCTAATTGACTGCATCAATTTTGCATACAATTTTCCATCTTCATCATATTCGTGAGTGATTTTTGCTTCCAATGCATGTTGAAATGTGGAAGATTAAATAATGATTTGATTTATAAGATAGATTTATAGATGATTAAGGTCTTTCATTTTTTAGGAAAGTAATGATGAGTTTGATTTAATTTCATATATTTGGTGCCTTAAACGATGGTTGAGCTATCCGAACGACTCTCAACAAAAAATTAACTGCCATATTTTATTTTTATCCTTTTATTTACTTTTATCAAAACGCAAGGTAGAATATTATTGAAAATAATCAAACTAATTAAGGTCATTTATATGTACATCTCGGTTTTACACTTATTTTTTCTTTACTTTTAACTTTTTTTTCTTCTTAGTTTCTTTTATTTTTTCACTACTTTTTCTTCTTTCTCATTTCATAACAACATCTTCATGTTGGTTTATTTTTTTGCCTCCTTTAATGTTTAGGTGTGTTCAATAAGGAAAGTTAAGTGTCACTTCAGAAATTAAAGGGTTGAAGTATAATAACATCATCAATCTTAAAACAAAAAAGTAGTTAACATTTAAAGATAAATATAATGTTTGTTTTAGCTTTTAAAGTTCTCTAAATGGCGATAATGTGACATACACTCGCTTGATTAATTCTTGTTTTGAATTTCATGTCTGCAATGATTAATTAAGTTTTGAAACTTCTGGCCTTATATGTTACCTTAATAATGATTGAAAAAATTAATCAGTTGAGAAAGGTGGATAGATATTTGGTTGCGGTGAAACCCATGAAGGGTAAAAAAATCTGAATTTAGGAGAGACTTTACCAAAATTTTTATAAGATTTTGAGTGAAATTGAAAAATTAAAATTATGTTTTGAAAAGTTAGAATTATGTTCATGACATTTAGTGAATTTGAATCAATTATTTAATTGTGTGTTGACTTATGTTGTGGATTAAGATTGGTTGGATTTGTGTTAATAACAATATGTGCTGATTACTATTAGTAATATATTCGCTGTGCAGACATGACGATAGGCAGAGGAGGTAGGTCGAGTGAGTCATGTGGTCGTGGTAGAGGGTGGGCTTCCATCGAATCACCAACGACTGTGCAGTCATCGCCATCTTCCCCGACTACCATGTCGACTCCTGTAATGTCAAAGGCGGGTCCAGCGGACTAATAATTCATCATGGTCCCAAACCCGAACTACGTGCCTCTTTCTGCTACACCCTCTGTAGATCCAACGATGACAAAGCTCGCAATGGGTGAGCCAAACAACTTCAGCAGATGATGAGCAATGTTCGTCAGGAGCGCGACCACCTAACATCGTGGATCCGTCTAGCCATCAAGAAGGAACTAGAGCCCTGCTTTGCTAATGATGAGGGGTTTAAGCATCACCATCTGACGAGTGTCACTAACAGGGCTTCATCCAGGTCGTCGAATTATACGGTTAAGTCGGCAACCTTCAAGAAGATGAAGAGCAGACTTGCAGGTTTTTTGTCATTGTTTAATATTTTAATAGATACTTGAATTAGTTATTTAATTTCTTTATTTATTTATTGGTTAATATAGTAATTTGTAGTCTAAGTCGATGGACTGTGAGGCGACACTGGTAGAAACCTTCAAGAATACCCATACTTTGAAAGCCAATAAGGAGAGGTTTGTTGACAAGCGGTCAGCGGCCCATTATGTGAGTTTAAATTAATCCTAAGTTTTAAATTTATTTAGTTTTAACTCATTTATTTAACTGTTAACCTAAGCACGATGTTTGTGACATAAGAGAAGTACATGCAGAGGTTGGAAGCTGTGATTGGATGACAAAACCGGTTCCAAGACCTCAGTGGTAGATCCTGATAGGGTTTGGCGCGATACAGCCTCTGAACCCTACAAAAATCACCACTTTGGGTTGGGGTCGTTCTTCGCCAATGGCCTCTTGGTGCACGGATTTGTGATCATCAACAATGGCTCCAAAGACTTAGTAGCGCTCTCAAATGTGAATCACACTTAGTCACAACTCCGCACAACTAACCAGCAAGTGCACTGGGTCATCCAAGTAATACCTTACGTGAGTAAGGGTCGATCCCACGGAGATTGTTGGTATGAAGCAAGCTATGGTCATCTTGTAAATCTCAGTCAGGTGGATAATAATTGGTTATGGGAAATATAAAGAGATACTTGCTTAAATAATAAATGATAGAAATACTTATGTAAATTAATGGTGGGAATTTCAGATAAGCATATGGAGATGCTTGTCCCTGTTGAATCTCTGCTTTCCTACTGCTTTCATCCAATCCTTCTTACTCCTTTCCATGGCAAGCTGTATGTAGGGCATCACCGTTGTCAATGGCTACATCCCATCCTCTCAGTGAAAATGGTCCAAATGCTCTGTCACAGCACGGATAATCATCTGTCGGTTCTCAATCAGGTTGGAGTAGAATCCAGTGATTCTTTTGCGTCTGTCACCAACGCCCAGCCTTCAGGAGTTTGAAGCTCGTCACAGTCATTCAATCCCGGAATCCTACTCAGAATACCACAGACAAGGTTAGACTTTTCGGATTTCCATGAATGCTGCCATCAATTCTAGCTTATACCACGAAGATTCTGATTAAGGAATCCAAGAGATATGCGCCCGGTCTAAGGTAGAACGGAAGTGGTTGTCAGTCACGCACGTTCATAGGTGAGAATGATGATGAGTGTCACGGATCATCACATTCATCAAGTTGAAGTGCAACGAATATCTTAGAACAGGAATAAATCGAATTGGATAAAAAATAATAGTAATTGCATTGAAACTTGAGGTACAGCAGAGCTCCAGACCCTTAATCTATGGTGTGTAGAAACTCCACTGTTGAAAATACATAAGTGAAAGGTCCAGGCATGGCCGAATGGCCAGCCCCCATGATTTGAGAACTAAACGTCCTAAGATGTCTAATACAATAGAAAACTATCCTATTTATATTAGACTAGCTACTAGGGTTTACAGGAGTAAGTAATTTATGCATAAATTCACTTCCAGGGCCCACTTGGTGTATGTTTGGGCTGAGCTTGATCAATCCACGAGCTGAGGCTTCTCTTGGAGTTGAACGCCAAGTTGTAACGTGTTTTGGGCGTTCAACTCCGGTTCATGACGATTTTCTGGCGTTTGACTCCAGACAGCAACATAGAACTGGCGTTGAGCGCCAGTTTACATCATCTAATCACGAATAAAGTATAAACTATTATATATTGCGAGAAAGCTCTGGATGTATACTTTCCAACGCCGTTAAGAGCGCGCTATTTGGAGTTCTGTAGCTCCAGAAAATTCATTTCGAGTGCAGGGAGGTCAGATTCCAACAGCATCAGCAGTCCTTTGTCAGCCTTCTTTCAGAGTTTTGCTCAGGTCCCTCAATTTCAGTCAGAAAATACCTGAAATCACAGAAAAACACACAAACTCATAGTAAAGTCCAGAAATGTGAATTTAGCATAAAAACTAATGAAAACATCCCTAAAAGTAACTAAATTATACTAAAAACTACCTAAAAACAATGCCAAAAAGCGTATAAATTATCCGCTCATCACAACACCAAACTTAAATTGTTGCTTGTCCCCAAGCAACTAAAAATCAATTAGGATAAAAAGAAGAGAATATACTATAAATTCCAAAATATCAATGAATATTAATTCTAATTAGATGAGCGGGACTTGTAGCTTTTTAAATTTGAACAATTTTGGCATCTCACTTTTTTCTTTGAAGTTCAGAATGATTGGCTTCTCTAGGAACTTTAGAATTTCGGATAGTGTTATTGATTCTCCTAGTTAAGTATGTTGATTCTTGAACACAGCTACTTTTATGAGTCTTGGTCGTGGCCTTAAGCATTTTGTCTTCCAGTATTACCACCGGATACATAAATGCCACAGACACATAACTGTGTGAACCTTTTCAGATTGTGACTCAGCTTTGCTAGAGTCCCCAGTTAGAGGTGTCCAGAGCTCTTAAGCACACTCTTTTTGCTTTGGATCACGACTTTAACCACTCAGTCTCAAGCTTTTCACTTGGACCTTCATGACACAAGCACATGGTTAGGGACAGCTTGATTTAGCCGCTTAGGCCTGGATTTATTTCCTTGGGCCCTCCTATCCATTGATGCTCGAAGCCTTAGATCCTTTTTACCCTTGTCTTTTGGTTTTAAGGGCTATTGGCTTTTTCTGCTTGCTTTTTCTTTTTCTTTCTATTTTTTTCGCCATTTTTTTCGCAAGCTTTTGCTTTTTCACTGCTTTTTCTTGCTTTAAGAATCAATTTTATGATTTTTCAGATCATCAATAACATTTCTCTTAGTTCATCATTCTTTCAAGAGCCAACAATTTTAACATTCATAAACAACAAGATCAAAAATATGCACTGTTCAAGCATTCATTCAGAAAACAAAGAGTATTGTCACCACATCAATATAATTAAACTAAATTCAAGGATAATTTCGAAACTCATGTACTTCTTGTTCTTTTGAATTAGAAACATTTTTCATTTAAGAGAGGTGAAGGAGTTATGGAATTATTTATAGCTTTAAGACATAGTTACTCAACACTAATGATCATGAAGTAGAGACACAAAACATAAATAGACATGAAGCATAAAAATCAAAAAACAGAGAAATAAGAACAAGGAATGAGTCCACCTTAGTGGCGTCTTCTTCTTGAAGGACCAATGATGTCCTTAAGCTCTTCTATGTCCCTTCCTTGCCTTTGTTGCTCCTCCCTCATTGCTCTTTGATCTTCTCTTATTTCATGGAGAATGATGGAGTGCTCTTGATGTTCCACCCTTAATTGTTCCACATTGTAACTCAAATCTTCTAAGGAAGTGTTGAGTTGTTCCCAATAGTTGTTGGGAGGAAAGTGCATCCCTTGAGGCATCTCCGGGATTTCTTGGTGATGAGCTTCCTCATGCGTCTCTTGGGTTCCATGAGTGGACTCTCTTATTTGTTCCATCCTTTTCTTAGTGATGGGCTTGTCCTCCTCAATGAGGATGTCTCCTTCTATGATAAC
The DNA here is from genome assembly GCF_014773155.1 of Arachis stenosperma. Taxonomy (NCBI): domain Eukaryota; kingdom Viridiplantae; phylum Streptophyta; class Magnoliopsida; order Fabales; family Fabaceae; genus Arachis; species Arachis stenosperma. Next base: position 17,150,457 of record NC_080377.1, read on the forward strand.
TCCAGCTGAGTAACATAGATGGCAACTAAGATGAGAAAAAGCTAGCCTTGCCAAAGTAGAGGACTTATCGGCTATTTTGTAGAATTCATGGGAGATGACTTCATGAACTTCTACTTCCTCTCCAATCATGATGCTATGAATCATGATGGCCCGATCCACAGTAACTTCAGATCGATTGCTAGTGGGGATGATGGAGCGTTGAATGAACTCCAACCATCCTCTAGCCACAGGCTTGAGGTCCAGTCTTCTTAGTTGAACTGGCTTGCCTTTGGAGTCTCTTTTCCATTGAGCTCCTTTCACACATATGTCCATAAGGACTTGGTCCAACCTTTGATTAAAGTTGACCCTTCTAGTGTAGGGGCGTTCATCTCTTTGCATCATGGGCAAGTTGAATGCCAACCTCACATTTTTCGGACTAAAATCTAAGTATTTCCCCCGAACCATTGTAAGATAATTCTTTGGACTCGGGTTCATACTTTGATCATGATTCCTAGTGATCCATGCATTGGCATAGAACTCTTGAACCATTAAAATTCTGACTTGTTGAATGGGGTTGGTTAGAACTTCCCAACCTTTTCTTTGGATCTCATGTCGGATCTTCGGATACTCATTTTTCTTGAGCTTGAAAGGGACCTCAGGGATCACCTTCTTCTTGGCCACAACATCATAGAAGTGGTTTTGATGGGCTTTGGAGATGAATCTTTCCATCTCCCATGACTCGGAGGTGGAAGCTTTTGTCTTCCCTTTCCCTTTTCTAGAGGATTCTCCGGCCTTGGGTGCCATCAATGGTTATGGAAAAACAAAAAGCTTATACTTTTACCACACCAAACTTAAAATATTGCTCGCCCTCGAGCAAGAGAAGAAAGAAGAGAAGAAGAATAAGAAGAAGAAGAAGAAGAAAAGATGGAGGAAAAAGGGAGGTGTAGGTTGCGGCCAAGGTATAGGAGAGGGGGTTGTGTTGTGTGAAAATGAAGTAGAATGGAGGGGTATATATAGGGAGGGGGGAGAGGTAGGTTCGGCCATTTAGGGTGGGTTTGGGTGGGAAAGATTTTTAAATTTTGAAGGTAGGTGGGGTTTATGGGGAAGAGTGGAGGGATGTGAGTGGTGAAGGGGGTAATTGGGAAGAGAGATTGAGGTGATTGGTGAAGGGTTTTGGGGAAGAGTGTTTATTGGAAAGAGAGAATGAATGTTGAGAAGAGGGGAGAATATGTTAGGTGGGGATCCTGTGGGGTCCACAGATCCTGAGGTGTCAAGGATTTACATCCCTGCACCAATTAGGCATGTAAAATGCCTTAGCATATCATTCTGGCGTTTAAACGCCGAAGTGATGCACGTTCTGGGCGTTCAACGCCCATGTGCAGCATGTTTCTGGCGTTGAACGCCAGTTCCATGCTTGTTACTGGCGTTCAGCACCAGCTTTCCTCAAGGCACATTCTTGGCATTCAAACACCAGGATGTTGCTTGTTTCTGGCGTTCAGTGCCAGATCCATGCTCTGTTCTGGCGTTGAACGCCAGCCAGATGCATCTTATTGGCGTTTAAACGCCAGTAAGTCCTTCCTCCAGGGTGTGATTTTTCTTCTGCTGTTTTTGATTCTGTTTTTAATTTTAATATTTTTTTCGTAACTCCTCATGATCATGAACCTACTAAAACACAAAATAACAATAAAATAAAAATAAAATTAGATAAATAAAAATTGGGTTGCCTCCCAACAAGCGCTTCTTTAATGTCAATAGCTTGACAGTGGGCTCTCATGAAGCCTTAGAGAAGTTCAGAGCATGATGAAGGTTTCCCCACACCAAACTTAGAGTTTGAATGTGGGGTCTTCTCAACACCAAACTTAGAGTTTGGTTGTGGCCTCCCAACACCAAATTTAGAGTTTGATTGTGGGGGCTCTTTTTGACTCTGTACTGAGAGAAGCTCTGCATGCTTACTCTCTTTTGTTACAGAGGGATGGCCGTGTGCTTTAAACACAAGGTAGTTCCTATTCAATTGAAGGACTAATTCTCCTCTGTTAACATCTATTACAGCACCTGCTGTGGCTAGGAAAGGTCTTCCAAGGATGATGCATTCATCCTCTTCCTTCCTAGTGTCTAAGATTATGAAATCAGTAGGGATGTAAAGGCCTTCAACTTTTACTAACATGTCCTCTACTAATCCATAAGCTTGTCTTACTGACTTGTCTGCCATTTATAATGAGACTAAGGTAGATTGTACCTCAATGATCCTTAGTTTTTCCATTACAGAGAGTGACATAAGATTTATCCCTGACCCCAGGTCACACAGAGCCTTGTTAAAGGTCATGGTGCCTATGGTACAGGGTATTGAGAATTTGCCAGGATCAGGTAAGATTTTCTGAACCCATGTATCTAGTTCACTAATGAGCAAGGGAGGTTCACCTTCCCAAGTCTCATTACCAAACAACTTGGCATTCAGCTTCATGATGGCTCTTAGATATTGAGCAACTTGCTCTCCAGTCATATCTTCATCCTCTTCTGAGGAAGAATAGTCTTCAGAGCTCATGAATGGTAGAAGGAGATTTAGTGGAATCTCTATGGTCTCTATATGAGCCTCAGATTGCTTTAAGTCTTCAATAGGGGACTCCTTCTTGCTTGAGAGATGTCCCAGGAGGTCTTCCTCACTAGGATTTTCGTCCTTCTCCTCCTTTGTGCATTCGGCCATATTGATTACATCAATGGCCTTGCACTCTCCTCTTGGATTTTCTTCTGTATTGCTTGGGAGAATACTGGGAGGAGTTTCAATGATTTTCTTACTCAACTGGCCCACTTGTGCCTCCAAATTTCTAATGGAGGATCTTGTTTCACTCATGAAACTTAAAGTGGCCTTAGACAGATCAGAGGCTATGTTTGATAAGTTAGAGGGGCTCTGTTCAGAATTCTCTGTCTGTTGCTGAGAATATGATGAAAAAGGCTTGTTATTGCTTAGTCTATTTCTTCCAGCATTATTAAAGCCTTGTTGAGGCTTTTGTTGATCTTTCCATGAGAAATTTGGATGATTTCTCCATGATGAATTATAGGTGTTTCCATAAGGTTCACCCATGTAATTAACCTCTGCCATTGCAGGGTTCTCAGGATCATAAGCTTCTTCAGAAGCTGCCTCTTTAGTACTGTTGGATGCATTTTGCCATCTATTTAGACTTTGAGAAATCATGTTGACTTGCTGAGTCAACACTTTGTTCTGAGCCAATATGGCATTCAGAGCATCAATTTCAAGAACTCCCTTCCTTTGAGGCGCCCCACTATTCACGGAATTCCTCTCAGAAGTGTACATGAATTGGTTATTTGCAACCATGTCAATAAGTTCTTGAGCTTCTGCAGGCGTTTTCTTTAGGTGAATGGATCCACCTGCAGAATGGTCCAATGACATCTTAGAAAACTCAGATAGATCATAATAGAATATATCTAATATGGTCCATTCTGAAAACATGTCAGAAGGACACTTTTTGGTCATCTGCTTGCATCTTTCCCAAGCTTCATAGAGGGATTCACCATCTTTTTGCTTGAAGGTCTGAACATCCACTCTAAGCTTGCTCAGCTTTTGAGGAGGAAAGAATTTATCCAAGAAGGCCGTGACCAGCTTATCCCAGGAGTCCAGGCTATCTTTAGGTTGTGAGTCCAACCATGTTCTAGCTTTGTCTCTTACAGCAAAAGGGAAAAGCATGAGCCTGTAGACTTCAGGATCTACTCCATTCGTCTTTACAGTCTCACAAATCTGCAAGAACTCAGTTAAAAACTGGTAAGGATCTTCAGATGGAAGTCCATGAAACTTGCAGTTCTGTTGCATTAGAGCAACTAATTGAGGTTTCAGCTTAAAATTGTTTGCTCCAATGGCAGGAATTGAGATACTTCTTCCATCAAATTTGGAAGTTGGTTTAGTGAAATCACCAAGCATCCTCCTTGCATTATTGTTGTTGGGTTCGGCTGCCATCTCCTTTTCTTGTTCGAAAATTTCAGAAAGGTTGTCTCTGGATTGTTGTAATTTAGCTTCTCTTAATTTCCTCTTCAGAGTCCTTTCAGGTTCAGGATCAGCTTCAACAAGAATGCCTTTTTCCTTGTTCCTGCTCATATAGGGAAGAAGAGAACAAGAAAAGAAAGAGGAATCCTCTATGTCATAGTATAGAGATTCCTTTATGTTAGTAGAAGAAGAAATGGAATAGGAGTGAAGAAGAATGAATAGGTAGGGGCAGTGATTTGACATGAAGAGAGGTGAAGAGAAGTGTTAGTAGATAAATAAATAAATAGAAGAAGGGGAGAGGGAAGAATTTTCAAAAATAAATTTGAAAAGAAGTTAAATGATTTTCGAAAATAAAAGATAAGATAGAATTAAAATTAAAACAATTAATTAATTAAAAAGAATTTTTGAAAAAGGGATGAGATATTTTCGAAAATTAGAGAGGAAAAAGTAGTTAGGTGGTTTTGAAAAAGATAAAAAACAAACAAAAAGTCAAAGAGTTAGTTGAAAAAGATATTAAAATCAAATTTGAAAAGATAAGAAGATAAGAAGTTAGATAAGATATTTTGAAATTAAACTTTTGAAAAAGATAAAATTTTGAAAAAGATATGATATAAAAGATAAGATAAGATAGATTTAATTTTTAAAATTAAAATTAATTACTTAACTAACAAGAAATTAAAAGATAAAATTTTAGAATTTAAAGATTGAATCTTTCTTAACTAGAAAGTAACAAACTTCAAATTTTTGAATCAATCATATTAATTGTTAGCATAATTTTTGAAAATTTGAAATAAAAGTAAGAAAAATATTTTTGGAAAATAATTTTCAAAATTTTCGAAAAAAATAGAAAAAATGAAAAAGATATGATTTTTGAAAAAGATTTTGAAAAGATAAGATTTTTAAAATTGAAAATTTGACTTGACTTACAAGAAATAACTAATTTTAAAAATTTTTGATTAAGTCAACTCAAGTTTTCGAAAATTTGGAGGGAAATAAGGAAAAGATATTTTTTTATTTTTTTTGAATTTTTGATGATGAGAGAGAAAAACATAAAAATGACTCACAACATGAAAATTATGAATCAAAACTCAAGATGCATGCAAGAACACTATGAATGTCAAGATGAACACCAAGAACACTTTGAAGATCATGATGAACATCAAGAACATAATTTTGAAAAATTTTTGATGCAAAGAAAACATGCAAGACACCAAACTTAGAAATCTTTAATGCATGGACTCTAACAAACGAAAAATGCATTTGAAAAACAACAAACAACACAAAACAAGAAAACATCAAGATCAAACAAGAAGACTTGTCAAGAACAACTTGAAGATCATGAAGAACACCATGAATCCATGAATTTTCGAAAAATGCAAGAAAAAATTTTTAAAGCATGCAATTGACACCAAACTTAAAAGTTGACTCAAGACTCAAACAAGAAACACAAAATATTTTTTATTTTTATGATTTTATGAATTTTTTTTGTATTTTTATTATTTTTTTTCGAAAATTATATTTAAAAAAAACGAAAAAAAATTTGAAAGATTTTTGAAAAGAAAATAAAAAGAAAATTACCTAATCTGAGCAACATGATGAACCGTTAGTTGTCCATACTCGAACAATCTCCGGCAACAGCGCCAAAAATTTGGTGCACGGATTTGTGATCATCAACAATGGCTCCAAAGACTTGGTAGTGCTCTCAAACGTGAATCACACTTAGTCACAACTCTGCACAACTAACCAGCAAGTGCGCTTGGTCGTCCAAGTAATACCTTACCTGAGTAAGGATCAATCCCACGGAGATTGTTGGTATGAAGCAAGCTATAGTCATCTTGTAAATCTCAGTCAAGCGGATAATAATTGGTTATGGGAAATATAAAGAGATACTTGCTTAAATAATAAAGGATAGAAATACTTATGTAAATTAATGGTGGAAATTTCAAATAAGCATATGGAGATGCTTGTCCCTGTTGAATCTCTACTTTCCTACTGCTTTCATCCAATCCTTCTTACTCCTTTCCATGGCAAGCTGTATGTAGGGCATCACCGTTGTCAATGGCTACATCCCATCCTCTCAGTGAAAATGGTCCAAATGCTCTGTCACAGCACGGCTAATCATCTGTCGGTTCTCAATCAGGTTGGAGTAGAATCCAGTGATTCTTTTGCGTCTGTCACCAACGCCCAGCCTTCAGGAGTTTGAAGCTCATCACAGTCATTCAATCCCGGAATCCTACTCAGAATACCACAGACAAGGTTAGACTTTCTGGATTCCCATGAATGCCGCCATCAATTCTAGCTTATACCACGAAGATTCTGATTAAGGAATCCAAGAGATATGCGCCCGGTCTAAGGTAGAACGGAAGTGGTTGTCAGTCACGCGCGTTCATAGGTGAGAATGATGATGAGTGTCACAGATCATCACATTCATCAAGTTGAAGTGCAACGAATATCTTAGAACAAGAATAAATCGAATTGGATAGAAAATAATAGTAATTGCATTGAAACTTGAGGTACAGCAGTGCTCCAGACCCTTAATCTATGGTGTGTAGAAACTCCACCATTGAAAATACATAAGTGAAAGGTCCAGGCATGGCCGAATGGCCAGCCCCCATGATCTGAGAACTAAACGTCCTAAGATGTCTAATACAATAGAAAACTATCCTATTTATACTAGACTAGCTACTAGGGTTTACAAGAGTAAGTAATTGATGCATAAATTCACTTCCAGGGCCCACTTGGTGTATGTTTGGGCTGAGCTTGATCAATCCACGAGCTGAGGCTTCTCTTGGAGTTGAACGCCAAGTTGTAACGTGTTTTGGGCGTTCAACTCCGGTTCGTGACGTGTTTCTGGCGTTTGACTCTAGACAACAACATGGAACTGGTGTTGAGCGCCAGTTTACGTCGTCTAATCACAAATAAAGTATGAACTATTATATATTGCTGAAAAGCTCTGGATGTCTACTTTCCAACGCCGTTGAGAGCGTGCTATTTGAAGTTCTGTAGATCCAGAAAATTCATTTTGAGTGCAGGGAGGTCAGATTCCAACAGCATCAGCAGTCCTTTGTCAGCCTTCTTTCAGAGTTTTGCTCAGGTCCCTCAATTTCAGCCAAAAAATACCTGAAATCACAGAAAAACATACAAACTCATAGTAAAGTCCAAAAATATGAATTTAGCATAAAAAATAATGAAAACATCCCTAAAAGTAACTAAATCATACTAAAAACTACCTAAAAACAATGCCAAAAAGCGTATAAATTATCCGCTCATCACCTCTGCTCCTCCTTGTTTGCTGCTTCCTCTGCCTTTGCCTCTGCCACCAGCTCTGTCGATCCCCAAGAAGTTGTTGACCTGAGAGAGGAGGTGCAAAAACTGATGCATGAGCTTCACCAACAAGCGAAGCAGTATGAGAAAAGGTATAATGACCTTCTTGCACACGTGGGAGGAGCCGCTGCCATTAGCTCACACCTGACGGAGAAGCTGAAACAGCTTGATCAGTTGCGAGAGCAGATAGAGGAGTACAACCAGCAGATGTGTGCTAGAGCCAGTGACACTACTAGTTCCAACGGCAACGCTGCTGGTGGGGTTTAGGGTTTATTTTGTTGTTTGTCTTCTTCGTTACATTCTACTTCTGTGACATTTTATTATATTCAAACCATTTATTTTTAATAAAATAATTTGTTAATTTTTGATAATTTTAGATTTTCGCTAACAATTTTATTAACAAGAGTTCTGATTCAACTACTACTTGTGGCTTAACTGTGCCAAAAAAATAAAAAATAAAAGAATACTACCGTCAGATTTACCGTTCGATTAATCCGACGGTAACTTGGGTCCTAACCACGTGAAATAGCAACAAAGTTAACTATCGGATTAATCTAACGGTAATCCTCAACTCATTCTTGACAAATTCATTGAGAATATCGACAAAAAATTCTCCGGTAATTAGCATCGGATGAAAAAAATCCATTGGTAAACAATTTATGATGCCTTTTATACTGTCAACTCTAGGATGATGGTAAATTCAACAATACTCAATATTCTTTTTGTAGTGCTGTGGGTGCCTTTTTCTGGGATGGCACCCATTTCCCATGCAGCATTTCTCACAAAGGATTCTCTAACCACTTCCTATATTTCTTCTCCCTCCTCAACCTCCGTTATCCTTTTGACACCGATAATATTCTTATTCCCTGCATCAAAGTGTCATTGCCGAGTGAGTGTCTTACCTTTGGCTTTTTATTCCTCCCCTGAGACTGTAGGATGTGAACTACCAAGCTGGAATCCTCCAACTTTAACCCCCATAGCTGGCCGATTTAAATCTATCCCTCCCAATATTGTACTCTTCTTGGCTTTGTCCGTGAAACCAGACTATTTGCACTCTGATTATTATTATTCAGATCAACCAGTACCCCTTCCTTTATATCCTCAACTAAAACTACTTCATTTTTGTGTTCATTAACAGAAAAATTTGCAAAGCTCTTTAACAAGCTTACTGGGATAGGTCTCCTTTTAACACCTTTAGTCCCTCTATTGCTCCTTTGCGAATTTGGGTTTTTATTCTCTTTGTTTTCTAAAATTATCCACCCCATGTTGCAGCCTTTAGATCATCTTTCTATCTCATTTTTGGATTCTGCCCATCTCTATAATTATCTATAAATTAACTTTTTAGTGTCTAACTTCGTGTCCAATGTATCCCCAGAAATTACAGTAGACTCCCACTATTTCATACTTAAGAGAGATTTCAAAAATTTGTTTGTCCGAGCTTGCTACTTTCATAGACTGTTTCATAGTATTAGTAACATTCATCATCACCCTTACCTTCATGATCCTATCCTCCTTAATTCTCATAATTAAGGTATCTACTTCTAATACTTCACCCAGTCTCCCTTCTATTTTTCAGGTAGCTTCCTTAGTTTTACAAAATTTTGGCATCCCCCAAAATTGCACCCAAATCAGAACTTTAGAGAAATTCTTCTTTTCTACTCGCATGTCTTGCCTCCACCTTTTCATATGGATTAAGAATTGTTTGAAAACCCATGGGTAACCTTTTTCCACATTGATCAAATCGACTTCCTTTGCAAAAAAGAACTGAAAGACATTGTCACCATGAGCCTTAATCCACAGACCTTCCGAATGATTCTATATTGTCGTGAATGCCGCCTCCATCATACCAATTTCAAATCCTCTATCCGCCATAATCTTCCCTATTAGACTTTTTGAACAGTCTTCTACACCAGCATGCACATCTTCTTCTTCCAAGAACATAATTTCCTCCTCAAGGTTATTATTAGGATTTGGGTCACTCTGTATTTTCGCTCCCTCCCAAACATATTGGCTCTCAAATTTGTGACTCTCCCTCACTATGTTTTGTGAACTTGACTCACTAAATGATTAATCTCACGTTTACCCTCACTGATATAATTCTCTCTTCCTTAAAGGATGTTGTAATCACTTTCTCAATGGATTTGTTTTCACTCACACTCATGAACATATAAGGCCAGACGACACACTCTCACGCACACAAAACCCTAACAGAGTACAAAACCTTACTAGAGTACAAAAATCCTAAGGCATTAGTCTATTTTATGGCTAGGTGAATTTTTATGTTTTTGTGTTAGGTAAAATATATATTATATAATGACTTCAAGTAACTTTCTTTATATTTATTTAAATGTATTTTAATTTCTGTTCTCAAATTTTCTCAAACTAATTATATTTTTTAAATTATTCATAACTGTCAAAATACATATTAAATTCTATAAAAAAAATGAACAAAAAAAGTATGTATGAATTTTCATATGAAAGACAGATGTACACCTCAAGTTTTTAATGAGTCATGTGTATACACCAATATCAAATTCTGTTAGTCATTTTTACCCTTCTATCATCTGAATATTTTTTTCGACAACAATAACTGTGAGGTGGCACCTTTTTTCCATGGTGCCTCTATGCATTGTATGACCTGGAGTTAACAAATAAAAATAAAAATTATGAGATTAAAGTAAAATTCGCTCCTTGAACCTTCCTCACATCTCTCATATCTAGAATTTGTAAATCCTAACGTACCAAAATATCACAATCTCAATGAAGGAAGAACATACCACATATTTGTTTGAGTAATTGTGGTGGCTCCTCTTCTGATTTGTGCTGAAGAATAGGAAAAAGAAGAAGTTTGACTACAATAATGGCAAGTGTCTACATGAACTTGATGCAGTGGTGCTTGAGTCTGCGATAGAGTGGAACCCAGTAAGGAGATTATTTTTTCGTTGTCTGTTGTGGGAGGTATGTGATTTCTTATTCCATTTGTGACGATAAATGCTATGCAACTTATGTGAAATGGCTAAAATGATTCTCTGATTCATGAATCAAAAAGGTTAAATTGAGGTATAATTATTTTTGTTTGAGTTGATGAAGTTGTTAATGTTGAAAAAAATTAGGAAATTCAAAAGCAGAATGAAGAAAGCAAATGAAAGGATGAGGAAAAGATGAAAAAAATATTGCAACCAATTAATCGAGAACTGAAGAGCATTAGAAAATTAGTACAATAATCAATAGCCATATTGATATTGGTGTGTACACATGATTCATTAAAAAATTAAAATATACACATCTATCTACCATATGAAAATTTGTGTATATTTTTCACTACAAGAAAAAGCGTATTTATCGACGCAAAAAAATTGACGGCTATCTCTCCCGTCGATATTTTTTGACGGCTTGCTGTCGATATTTTAAAAAAAAAATAAAATAAAATAATAAAATCGACGGCCTATTCTTCCATTTTTTTATGATGCATTAAATCCCTATTAGCTATCGTCATATTGTCGACGAACCGGAGGGCGAAAATACTTTTATTTTAAAATCGACGGATTTGGCGTCTATTTTTATATTTAAAATATCGACAAACTTTCCGTCGATAAATTTAAACAGTTTAGATTGCTTTCTTAAATAAAATAAATGGTGTGGATTTAATGTATAAAATAGACGCTAAAGGCGTTACTTTTTTTCAAATTAAAATCGACATAAATGGAGTCGATTTTATATAATAATATCGACGGCAACGTTGTCGATTTTAGTAATAGTATAAAATCCTCAAACTCATATTATAGACAGAAACAGTGTCGATCTCACTACAAGAAATTATTAAAAATAAAACATTAAAATCGACGACAATGCTGTCTATTATTTTAGCAACTTTCAATAATTGTTTTTCTTTAAAATCAACGAATCTTTTGTCTATTTTAATAATTATAATATCGACAATTTTTGCCGTCGATAAATTTTAACGATGGAGATCTTCTTTTACAATAGGATGGACGCTATAAATTTATTATATAAATTTGACGGTTAATATGTTAATTTTTGTTTTAACTAAAATCGACGAATTTGGCATCGATTTTTATCAACAAAAAATTATGCCTGCGTTTATTACCCGCGTCCTTCGTTTCAATCAATTTCCCAAACATTAACTCCAAACCTCCAGAGACTCAAAGTTCAGAGTGAAGCTGCTGTTGCTTCTTCTTCTCTAACGCTTGAGAGTAGAGACCAGAGACGGAGTCACCGTCACGGAGAGAGGCAGAGAAAAGATCAATAGAGCTTCTTCTTCTCTGACGATTGAGAAAACCCGCCGTCCTCCGTCGGAGAGCAGAGCTTCTTCTTCTTCTTCTCCTCCTCCGCCGAGCCCGCCGCTGCGCCATCCTGTTCATGTAAGTTCCTCTCAGTCTCTCTGATTATTATACTTATTTTTGCAGTTGTTGTATCTACTAATTTCATAATGAAATTCTAAATTTGCGTTTGTTAATAACAATCGCATCACTGAAACCTAGTTAGCATAATCAATTCATCACATTTCATCAATTGCTTCATCTCTCTGTGCCGTTGTTGCTGTTGCCTTCAATTGACCGTGCTCAATCAAAATCAGTTACTCTCTCTCTTTCGTTCTTCAATTGCTTTTTTTTCATCAATAAAAAATTTGCTCAGCATTTGTAGATGATTCACTACTTTTCTCAATGATATAGGTCTTCAATTCAAAGATTGATGAAGGAAGAAAGGCATTGCGGGTGTTATCACTACTTTTGTTCATTTTTCTGTGTTATCCTGCAATTTTGTATTCTTTCTTCATGACTGACATGAATTTATAGGATTCTTCTCTATTTTTGGTGTTAGTTCTCTAATTTTTACTAAGTTAGATTCAATGATCAACTATATGTAACCTCATTTTATGCTAAAGAAATCTGTAAAGAACTTCAGTGTCTTGCAACGCTTTTTCATGAAGAGCTTAGAAATGATCATTTAGTTATTTTTAAGTTTGAATTCATTGTCCCAAGTTTAAAGAACACAAAATCTCGTTGATAATAGATATACTATATCAGAAGCCTTAGTGTTTATAACTTTTGTTCCTAGGTTCTTTTCATACCAAGAATATCTTCTGTATTAGTATTTTAATCATTATTTTTCAAAGTTTGACTTTTATTAGCATTCATATGTATGTGTATGCTCAGGTGCTAAAGCAGTGGAGTTTATTATATGCCATGCAGAGATCTCAATTGCTTTTGTAGAAGAAAAGAAGATACCACCACAATTTGTTTTTCTTCTTCTTTTATTATTCGGTTCCGCTACGTTATCAACAGCATATCTGCCAACTTCTGCCAACTCTTATTTATAATTGTGTTTCATGGAAGTGTATTCGTGGATGTGTCTAATAAAAATGTCTTTTTTATAGCTATGTTTAATAGAAGTGTCTTTATAGATATATTTTCTGGATGTGTCTCTTTATATATATATTTAAAATATATTAATTATTAGACACATCTAGAACACACTTCCATAAAACACAAATATAAATAAGAGTTGGCAGAAGTTGGCGGATAATATGTTGGTATCCTATACTTTTCCTTTATTATTCTCTTCTATGAAAAAATTAATGAAGCTAACTGTTTTCTAATACTTCTTTTATTTGACAATAAATTACCCTGGCATAAATGTTATAACGAATTCGGGGGAGTAATAAAATTGATCACATTTTGTGGTTCTCTATGATCTTCTTTAAAACCATTACTTTCCTTTATATTCCTATGTTATTTATGATAGCATTGCATTATCAAATTAGTGATGATGATTAAATTAATATGTTGTTAATTAATGTAGGCAGGTGCTCTGGTTCATGTCTATACAGATGGAACTATTTTAGTTACCCATAAGGGTGTAGAAATGGGGCAAGGTTTGCATACAAAAGTTGCTCAGATTGCTGCATCAGCCTTCAACATCCCCCTAAGTTCTGTGTTCATATCAGATACAAGTACTGACAAGGCAATAAGTTAACTCTATTAGAGGGTTTAACTAATTTTAGGGGATAGCAACTAAAGTCCTGGCAAATTTGTGTAGATTTTTTTGCAACCTTTCTGTTGATAAAAATGTTGAATATAATATCCTGAGGTTCTTTTCTTGGTTCATTTGGATTATTCTTTCTTGTGTTTAGAAGTATTATTTCTGATTCAACTCATGCTTGCTACAAAATCAGGTTCCTAATTCTTCTCCAACGGTAGAAGCTGCCGTTCTGATATGTATGGAGCAGCGGTTTTAGATGCATGTGAGCAAATAAAGGTACGCATGGAACCTGTTGCTTCACGAAACAACTTCAACTCATTTGCTGAGGTACAGATTTTGCTTCAGCATGATTCATTCAGAATAAAGGACTAAGCACATTGATTAACTGCATTTATGGAAATTTTATTTTTTGTTAATGGCATAGCATGAGTGCTTATGGATGAGAGAGTAGAAGGAGATCATGATATACATTGCTGGAAAATAACATATCGAAATGGTTGTACATAATGATCCTCAATGCTTCTTACCACAGTGATTCAGGCATTTAATTTTTTATGTTCAGTTGAAATATTTTAGGATGAAATGTTTGAAGTGATTTACATTCCAATTTCTAAGTTAAGATTATTAATGATGTCTTCCTCTCCAAACAAATTTTTTAACTTATTAATTTCTAGTAATAGTTTGTATTATGTTTACTTGTCCACTTGCATTCTTCATGAGTTTGTTCACTATAATGCTCTCAGAAGGAAAGCAGATCTGCTGCCATTGGAAGGCAGCAGATGGTCACAAAGAAAGGTGGAAATTCGATTCAAACACTTGGCAGGGGTTCTGTTCGAAATAAAGAGAAAACTCACAGATTACTTGCTGGAGGTGAAGGGTTGGATCAAAAAATTAAAAAGAAGAGATCTGTTGGAGCTGTAGGAAACAGAGTCATGACTGGTGAAAGAGATGTGAAACGATCTGTCTCTTCCAAAGGCAAATGCTGATTCGAAGATGCATTTTTATGATACACAGGGTTTCAGGTAGTTTGTCTTGTTATAGATTTCAGGACTTACGTTTCAGTTGTCATGCTAATACTGACCAAATAGTATTTCTATATAAATTTTTTTCTATATTTAAAAGTTTATTTGTATTAATTGTTTACTATATTTCAAATAGAAAAAATAATTAAAAAATATAGCTATTAAAATCGACGGTAACGTTGACGCTTTTTAAATTTAAAATAGACAAAAAAAAATAGACAAAAAATTTGTCGATATCTAAATAATTTAATCGACGACAGTTATGTCGATTTTATTGAATCAAATATCGACAGTAACGTCGTCGATTTTATATAATAATATCGACGACAATGATGTCGATTTTATTGAATCAAATATCGACAAAAAAGACATCGATTTTATATAATAATATTATCGACGGCAATGATGTCGATTTTATTGAATCGAATATCGACAAGAAAGGCGTCGATTTTATATAATAATATTGACAGCAGCATTGTCGATTTTAGTAAGGAGGTAAAGTTATCAAACTCATATTATGACAGAAATGATGTCGATTTTATTAAATTATTATCGACGGCTAGACAAGCCGTCGATTTTATTCGAATTTTGAAAAATCAACAAGTTTAATAGCGACCACCTCCACCGTCCATTTTGCCGTCAATTTTTAATATTATCGACGGTTTAGCCGTAAATTTTGCCGTTGATTTTAACGATGTTTCTTGTAGTGTTTGTTCAATCTTCCTTTTCTTTAACTAAGATTATGTATTTTGTTATATGATATTTTAACACTTTTTTATACATTTCTTTAAGAGCAACACTCTTATATTGTTTCAATCATGAGAAAACACAGTGCCTTTATTAATTATCTGATATTTTTATTAAGAGATGAAAAGTATCAATACTTTATGGGAATACTATATTTTATTTATTTTCTTTTTTAAAATATAAAAAAATTTAATTCTCAAAACAAGATAAAAATATATTATTTTTTATGATATATTTTTTTAATTTTGTGTTTTCACAAAGTTCGCTTAACGGATAGACGAACTTTTACAATGTATACGAAATTTGCCTATAAATTCGATAAACTTGCTTGTATTATCACATCATTTAAATAATATTAGTATTTTTTTTCAATTCATCCAATTTATTCAAATAATTTAAATTTAAATAAATATAATTTAAATTAATAATTTGATTTAAGTTGATAAAAATATACGTATTTATATTATTGTACTCATATGATTAATTATATTTAATTATTTTTAAAAAATTATCTGTTTAAAATTGTTAATTTGACATTAAAAAATAAGTGTACTTGTACTATTTTAAATTAAAAATTTTTCATTAAAAAATTTTAAATAAGCGTATCTTATTATTTTAAAGTTTTTTATTTAAATAAACGTATTCGTATCGCTTTAAAATAACGAACTTGTTTTATTTTTTAAAAGTAATACAAATACATTTATTTTTTGATTTAATATTAATAGTTTTAAACAGTTAATTTTTTTAAAATCGAATAAACATAATTAATCATATAAATACAGTTATGCGAGTATGTTTATTTTATTAAATTAAAATATTAATTTAAATTATATCTATTTAAATTTTAAATTAAAAAATTTAATGATTTAAAAGTTTAAATTATTTGAATAAAAATAAATTAATTAAAAAAATAAAAATGTATCATTATATATTTTAATATTTATATTTATATTTATTTAAATTTTAAATTATTTGAATAAAAATATTTATATTTTAATATATATTTTAAAAGTATTTATATTTTTCCTTTATTACTTATTTAGTTGACAATATCAATCAGATATCAATATACATATCTGGTTAAAAAATAAAAAAATAAAAAATATTACACATATTTAGTTAACAGTACTAACGAGTAGATTCAAAAACTATATTTAGTGTATCTGTTTGACAATCGCAACAAAATCAGTGTGAAGTATCTCATATATACTTACAACAAGAAAAGACCATGCTTACAATACAGTTTTTTTTTTTTTTTTGTCTAAACATAAAAAAAAATAAAGCAAACTTTATTTTATATCTGAGCGAATAATTTGCTAAAGATTAATACAAGACTCAGACTAAATAATATAATTAGAATTACTCTTGACACCATATCTAGTCATCTAATTTGCAACTCTTTATTTTTCGGAATACCCACTCAACGTAAACAAGCCAAGCACAAAATAAAAGCTCTTGAATCATTTGTAAACCAAATCTGTTATTTTAGATGAATACCTACTTGTAAAATCATATATGATACGCAGAATGTCAAAGCAATCCGTTTCACATATAATAAGTTTGTTACTTTTAATAATAAATTCAATTTTTTATTAAAAAAAAGTAAATTTTCAATCTGCCCTTTAACAATTTCACAAATTTTCATTCCACCCTTCATCGTGAAAAGTAATATTGCGGCTCTTCATGACTAATTTCATCAGACATTATGTTCTTTCTGTTAATGTCTCCATTTAGAGCTAATAGATTTCCTATGTGTACCGGTAACTCAACACTTATCAAGAAACTATTTAAATGGACAAATCGTTCTTTGGTGAGTCTACTCGAACTGCCACTATCTCATTCCCTCACCTCTATCATCATCTAACCTTTGCTATTGCACTACACTAACACCTTTTAATGTCACCAAAAATTTACCCCTTCCTCCTCCATCATCTACATAATCTTCTTTTACCATATCTCTTTCATTCTATCTTTATTATGTCTAACTCTATCTTTTATCCTTCATTTTCTTCCACAATATCACCATTTTTCAACTCTAACAATAACAAAATCATCAGTTGCAGGATCAATTTTTTTTCCTTTTAAATAAACTAAAACATTAATTCAAAATTAATAAAATTTGAAAAATTACTAAAATAAGAGAGACGATTGGGAGAGAGAAAGAGAAGAAGAGATGGCAAAAGTTAAATAGAGTGAGATATAGATCTAATGGGTATATTAAATTGTTGTAAGGATGACTGAGATTATGTACAAAATTGAGAAATAGATACAGAAATATGCATGGTAAAAATGGAGTAAGTGATTACAGTAAAGTGAGGAGGTGTGATTCGAGAGAGATAAAAATGATGGAGTGGAGTTGGTAATAGTAGCAGGTAGCAATAAAGTACTGTGACAAAAGAAGAAGAAGTAAAACGATAATATTGTAAATTAACGATATACGTAGATAAGATACATTAATTTTGAACAAAAACATTTACATATAGGACATAATATTTGACAAAATTAATTTTAAAGAATCGCAATATCATTTTTTAATCAATAAAAGACGGAATAAAAATTTATAAAATAATTAGAGACGGATTGAAGTTTTATCTTTTAAAAAAGAATTTAAATTTTTTAAATTTTGAATTTTTATTTTAGAGGATAAAGTGTGATCTTTTATTATTGAATATTTTTTCTCTTATATTTACTCTTAATCCCACTTATGAAATAAATAATAAAAAATTATATTTTATTCTCTAAAGTAAAATTTAAATTTAAAAAATTCAGATTTTAAAAAAAAAATCTATGCGAATATTTTATAACTGCAAAGTAAAACAAAAATGATCGTGCATTTCAGTGTAGATCCATGCGCGTGGGTCTAACTTGTGTCTGAGTGTCTGACACAGCTGAATCCAACTAAAAAACCATAGGATAGATTGATAGATAGATTCGTAGATTGTGAGGGATATCATCCATCGTTGACATCATGGACACTTGTGTTGCTGTGTTAAAAATTAATTTGCCGCTTCAATAAAATAAACAACTTTGTTGTTCGGAAACAAATTCATATTTTGGGTATATCTAAAACGAATTCTACCATTATGTGTTTATTGAATAAGCCATATTTATATAAGTTATTAGATTTTATTAGATAAAAATTAAAGGCTAATATAAAATAAGAGCATTGATGGACTCTAATAAATATAGAATATCTTAGTACATAAATAAATGTTTTAAATGGCAATATTTTAATACACAATACTTTAAACAGCAACAAAATCTTTTATTCTTTAATAATTAAATATAAAATATATAAATATAAAATATATGAGTATTTTTTATTTAATAAAATTAATTATTATGTAAAATTTTTTTATAATATTAAAAAATTATATTAAAATAATATTTTAAACATTAACATAAAAATATAAAATCATTAAAATTTATTTTATAATACTTGATAAATAATTAGATTATTATATTCAAAATTTATTAACTAACTACTTTTATTAAAAATATTATTATATAATATAATTTTTTATAAAAATATTTTTAAAAAATAATTTATTTAAAATATTATATATAATACATGAAAATATTATTTTTCTATTTTTTTATTTTTTTAAAAAAATAGAATAAATAATATAATTTTAAATACATACCTAAATAAAAAAGTTAATATTTTCATGTATTATATATAACGTTTTAAATAAATTTTACTTTTACAAATATTTTGATAAAAAATTATATTATATAATAATATATTTAACAAAGTAATTAGTTAATAAATTTTAAATATAATAAACTAATTATTTGTTAAGTAATATAAAATAAACTTTATTTATTTTATATTTTTATGTTGTAATTTAAAATATCATTTTAATATTATAAAAAAATTTGTATATAATAATTAATCTTAATGAATAAAAATTTATATTTTTTGTATTTATATTTTATATTTTTTAAAACAAAATTTTTTTATCTTTATATAATAAAATATGTGATAATCTTCTTTTATATATATATTTGGGTGGTGAAACTGGTCAAATTCGTCGGGCCGACCAACCGAACTCGCTAAAAAATGTGGGTTGGGTTAGAATTTGAAACCTGTCAAATTAAAAAAAATCACTAAATTATGTATATATGTTCCAATTATGTGACTTTATTTATTTTATTTTATAATTTCGTATATATGTTTAAATTATGTGACTTATTTTTTAAAATAAAGATGGTTCTATTGACAAATATTATTTTAAATAATTTTATTGAAGTTAAAAATTTTAAAAAAATAATAAAAAGTTATATTATAATTTGACTATTTTTTATTTGTAATTAATTGTTTAATTATTATTTTTTAGTTAATTTTAATTAATTTTATTTTTTAAAAAAAACAAAGTCAAACGACTAGCATTTTGTACCCACTTTAGTTGGCGGGACGAGTCGGCCTGTCCCGCTTAAGGTGCGGGCCTAGGTGAGGCGGGGCGGGTTGGGGCGAGCCGGCTCGCATTGCCACCCTTAATATATATATATATATATATATATAGGGGTGGCAAGCGGGGAAACCCGCCCCGCCCCGCCTAGTGAGGCGGTCCCAAAATCCTAGACCTCCCCGTTTAACGGCGGGCTGGCGGGCCGGCGGGCATAGCCCGCCAAATATCATCTTTTTTTTTTTACTTTTAACTATTAAATAATATATATAAAGGCATAAAAAAATCTCTCATATTTTTTACTTTTAACTATTATAATTTCTAAAAGTATAAACAAATTATAATTTTTATATTCACAAACATTAAAGTCTTTGTAATTATAAATATCTAATAAATATAAATATAAACTAAGTTTTCATCCCAAACATAATTATAAATATTGTTCCCACAGCAAAATAAACATAATCCAAAATATGATTATAAATATTGTCTCTAAAACAAAATAAATATAATCCAAAACACTCAATTTTCATCTTCATTCTCTTGTAAGTTAGGTTGGGGAAAGTTAGATTTTGGCAAAAAAAAATTGTAAAAATACCCATTGCTAAAAAAATACTAAGCCCGGCGGAAAATCCCGCCCCGTCCCGCCAAAGCCCGTGGTTTAAGCGGTGCGGGTTAGGCGGGCTTTTACTATTTGGCGGTCCAAATTTTTCAACCCAACCCGCCTTTTTGGCGGGTTACGCGGACCAACACGGCGAATTTAGGCCCGTTTGCCACCCCTATATATATACTATCTAGTAAGTTTTTTATATATTAAATAATTATAATCATATAATAACATTGAAATCAAAAAACATATTAAATCTATTACAGTATAACTATTTAAAATATCATTTTAATATAATCTTTTAATATTATAAAAAAACTTTGCATAAAAATTTTGCGGGTTTGGCGAATTCTTTTAATTTGACCGGTTTCAAATCCTAGTTCGACTCACTTTTTTTAGCGAGTTCGGCGGGTCGGACCGACGGACTCGACCCATTTTGCCACTCGTAATATATATTAAAAAGATTATCACATATTTTACTATATAAAGGTAAAAAAATTTTGTTCTAAAAAGTATAAATTAAATAAATGCAAAAAATATAAATTTTTTTATTCATTAAGATTAATTATTATGCAAAATCTTTTTTATAATATTAAAATGATATTTTTAAGCTATAATATAAAATAATTAAAATTTATTTTATATTACTTGAAAAATAAAATTTATTTTATACTAATTACTTTATTAAATATATTATTTATCATATAATTTTTTATCAAAATATTTATAAAAGTAAAATTTATTTAAAAAGTTATATAAAATACATGAAAATGTTAATTTTTTTATTTAGGTATATATTTAAAATATATTATTTATTCTATTTTTTCTAAAAAAATTGAAAAAAATAAAAAGTTAATATTTTTTATATATATAATATTTTAAATAAATTATATTTTTAAAATATTTTTATAAAAATTATATTATATAATAATATCTTTAATAAACTTAGTTAGTTAATAAATTTTAAATATAATAATCTAATTATTTGTCAAGTAATATAAAATAAAGTTTTAATTATTTTATATTTTTATGTTAGATATAGTTTAAAATATTATTTTAATATAATTTTTTAATATTATAAAAAAATTTTGCAATAATTAATTTTAATAAATAAAAAATACTCATATATTTTAGGGCAATTTATGTTTTTAAATTGTTTCAACCCCAAATTTACGCAAATGCATTGTTTCAAAAATGGTTACGCAATTACGTTGTTTCACTATATTATATAAACCGCTACTGGCAGTAGCGGTTTATAGATGCACAGAAACCGCTAGAGCCAGCAGCGGATTCTGCTCAAAAAATGCAGCATAGAAACCGCGGCAGCCCATCGCGGTTTATGGTTGAGAGAAGTTGGTCATAAACCGCTGCTGCCAGCAGCGGTTTATGTGCGTGGGGATGTGTGCGTAAACCGCTAGAGGTTATAGCGGTTTACGTTAAGTATGCATCACTATATAAACCGCTGAGCCAGCCGCGGATTATGCAATTGGAGGTTAGGAGAGGAAATTCTAGAGAGAGGAAATTCTAGAGAGAGGTCAGAGCAAGTTGAGAAGGGGTCCGAGGTATTTGAGCTGCGACTTCCGGCGGGATATCATGGCAGAAGACAGAAGGAGCATGTGCCGACTGAACGGTGTTGCTCATGTTGCCGGTTCCATTGGTGACGAGGTTAGTTAATTATTTTGGTCTTTTTTTAGGCTTAGCAATTTTTTAGCTAGAAAAATGATATGAATGCAAGCATATACGGATTTTATAGATTAGTCCCTTTTAGTTTTAAAAATAGTATGAAGGTTAGAATATAAAGAATTTTTTTTTTGGAATTTTATTGTTTAAGGTTTGTAATACTTTTATAATTGTGGGTGTTATCTAATAAGTTAAGTTTGTTGCCATTTGTGCTATTATAGTAAATATTTTACAAATTAATTTCGCTAGTTTATTGACTACTTATTTATAGGTTTTAGGGATTAATTTGTTCACCGGTCAAAATTTTGTTGACATTTTTAAGATATGTGTTATTATTAGATAAGGAATTTCGTTATGGATTGGAGAATTTAATTGTATCCTGCATTTATTGTGCTGTTTTTTGCAGCCCACTAGGTGTATATACAGTGTGAGACGGCAACAGAATATGCCCCTGCATGATAGGATCATCCCGTATTTAGAGAGGGCTGGATTGTACCATTTGGCCAGGCTAAACAGCCATTGGTTCTGGTTGGATGAGCCATTGGTTAGTGTGTTCGTTGAGAGGTGGCGTCCTGAGACGCACACGTTCCACATGCCTTTTGGAGAGTGCACAGTGACATTGCAGGACGTGGCTTTTCAGCTTGGGTTGCCTGTCAATGGGGAGGCTGTGAGTGGTTGCCTGTCAATTGCCCTCATAAGTGCCTGCGAATACCTTTGACCGGATCCTAACTGTGCCTCTGCCGTCTGCCCCCGGACAATGAACAACTCAGCAAGGCGAAGATAGGTGGACTTAACCAAGGACGCGACTGGTAGATTTCTTGTGCCCTTCAAAACAGATTTCACACACTCAGAAATGTTGGTCGTCGTGTGACCATATCGTCTGCCCCCATCCTTGTGCTGTGTCCACATCTCATAATCCATCCTGTTTGCCCAATCACACATGGCTGGGTTCTCTGACCTCATTATATCAAACCAATAGTCAAATTCTGCTTCTGTCTTCTCATAAGCGGCGTTAACCAGCCACCTTCTGACATCTTGTCCCTTGAAGGTAAGGGCAAAATTTGCAGCAACATGCCGAATGCAAAATGCCCTATAAGCATGCGGAGGTCGCCAACCACTATCTGGTGACTCTAGCGCAGCCTTGATGCCGTTGTGTCTGTCGGAGATGACGAGAATACCTTCCTGTGGAGTAACATGTCTTCTAAGATTGGACAGAAAATATGACCAAGACTCAGCATTTTCCCCTTCCACTAGTGCAAACGCAACAAGCAAAATATTCGAATTCCCATCCTGAGCAATCGCCAACAACAACGTCCCTCCATACTTACCATACAAGTGTGTCCCATCGATGCTGACGAGTGGCTTACAGTGGCGAAATGCCTCAACACATGGAGGGAATGTCCAAAACATGCGATGAAAGTAGACTCTTTCTTCATCAACCTGGTCACCCACTCTAACCGGGGAGATCTTCAGTAGAGCAACGGAACCGTCCATGGTTAACATGACCCCAAGGATCCAGCGGGGCAGATCTGCATATGACTCCTCCCAATTGCAGTAGATCTGTGCTACTGCCTTCTGCTTTGCCAACCACACCTTCCGATAACTTGGCTTGAAACCATATGTTGCCTCTGTTGCCTCTTGCAACACCTTAATCGATACCGACGCATCAACTCTAACCAATGAAAAAATTCTTGCACAAATCACATGATAATCAAGCTGCCTGTGGTCGCTCGAAATTGATGTGGCCATACACGTGTGTGGTCCGTTGTACCTCCTAACTTCCCATGTGCTCTTCCTTTTCCGCATGACTATCCGGATCAACCACGTGCATCCGTTACCGAACTCCTTGCATCTCCCTTGGTATTTTAGACTGTCTGACTCCATGACCCTGTACTCAACTCCACGCCGAATGCTGTAATCTTTCACGCTCAGCACAGCTTCCTCCTTACTCTGGAACGATTGGCCAATCTAAAATTCAGTCAAACCTGTCCCATCATGCATACCCTGTCCATCGAATGTTGCCTCAACATTCTGGTGTTGACCGATGGCCTCCAAGTTCAAAGACGACAAGTGCGGAGGGTACTCTTGTGTTGCAGAACCGGAACCTCCATGGGCTGCACCTATTGGTATATCATCTTCACTGTCCCCACCAATATCGAGCGGCTCCTCATCGGAATCATCATCACAAAGCGCATTCTCAAATCGATCCGGTCCATCCTCAAACTCAACCTCAGCACGTTCTGGCTCGGGAGGTAGAACTACCGCTGCTACCACAGGCAGTGATGTCGATGCACCGCCCCGTGTGGTCGACTGAGGACCCGATGCTGATGCCCCAGAGCTATCCACACGATCTTCCAACTTCGCAAACATCTCAGGTATCCTCACCTCCGAAAAACTACGCCTGCAGTGAA
The DNA here is from genome assembly GCF_014773155.1 of Arachis stenosperma. Taxonomy (NCBI): domain Eukaryota; kingdom Viridiplantae; phylum Streptophyta; class Magnoliopsida; order Fabales; family Fabaceae; genus Arachis; species Arachis stenosperma. The sequence continues at coordinate 17,174,633 of NC_080377.1, forward strand.
ACAAGACCTGCAGGTCTTCATCCGACCCAATCACAAAGGTCTCAAACCGCACGCCGGTTGACACAACAGTAATGGGAATCTTGTAAAACAACTTTTTAACCTGCTTCGTACCACAGGTACCGAGCTTCTGTAGTATGCTGAGCTTAATCTCTGCCAATGTACTTGAAGATCGAATAAAAATGCTAACTGGTTCTCTATCTGTGAATTTCACACCGTGGCGTTTGCTCTTTTGAATTTTTCCAGAGCAATGGACCAGAGCCACAAAACTATCCTCCCCATCCATTTGTGAATAACACTCTACTATAACAATGCATTTGGCCCCTCCATGGTTTATATAGGGAACCAAATGACACAGAATACACGTAAACCGCTATGGCCACCAGTGGTTTACGCACGCATTTCAACAAACATAAATCGCAGCTAGCAGCAGCGGTTTATGAAGAACCAAAAATCAACAGAATCCGCTGCTGGCTCTAGCGGTTTCTGTGCATCTATAAACCGCTACTGGCAGTAGCGGTTTATATAATATAGTGAAACAACGTAATTGCGTAACCATTTTTGAAACAATGCATTTGCGTAAATTTGAGGTTGAAACAATTTAAAAACGTAAATTGCCCTATATTTTATATTTAATTATTTAAGAATAAAAAATTTTGTTGCCATTTAAAATATTGTGTATTAAAGTATTGCCATTTAAAACATTTATTTATGTACTAGAATATTCTATATTTATTAGAGTCCATCAATGCTCTTTTTTTATATTAGCCTTTGATTTTTATCTAATAAAATCTAATGGCCTATATAAATGTGGCTCATTCAATAAACACATAATTGTTGAGCTCCTTTTAGACATACCCTCATATTTTATGTGTAACAAAGAAAAAAAATTTATATTTAATTCATTTAAAAGAGCGTGGATGAGTGGACACAAATAAGCCAAGTAGCCAACTCAAGTAATTATTTTTAAAAAAATCATAACCAATCTAAAAGGAGCTCTATGTTGATATATTTAAATTTAAATTTGATGAAGATGCCGAATCGAAATATTCCAACTACTAATACATCCAATATATAAAAGCTGGATCCATATTTAGTTTTAGTTGCCGCAGTTATTAACGAACTAACAGGTACTAACGTGTCTATTAATTTATTTTTTATTTAAAGCGTAAAAAATTAATAAAAATCAAATTAAATAAGATAATAAGTGATTTATAACTAAATTAAGAGATTTTGAGTTTAAATATTGAAAATATAAAAAATATCTTTTTATAAATTATATATAGCAAAAGATACTTTAAAAAAATTAGACACTAATTCTTTCTATATTCTTAGTATAGATTATGTGTATTCATTATTGTTTGTTTTTCATCTTAATTTTTGCAATTAAAAAAGAAGAATAGTTTTCTTTCTTAGTCAATTTATTAAAGATATAAATTATGTTTAGAAGACATTTGCGAGAGTTATAAAAATTATAAAAGTAAAATATTGTTTTTGTTTTTAACGTTTGGGGTAAGTTTTAAAGTTGTTTATAACGTTTCAATCGTCCTATTTAAGTCCCTAATGTTTTAAAACTGACTCAATGTTATCCTGCCGTTAGGGATCCATTAACAGAATTGACGGCAGGACAAAATTGAGACGATTTTGAAACGTTAGGGACTTAAATAGGACGAAAACGTTGGGGACAAAAATGATACATAGAAATAAATTTTAATTTTATCCTTCAATAATATCAATTTTTTACTATGTATAGTATTCAATTATTTTTTAATCACATCTAAGTAAATTACACTTAATCATATTACTTTCATTTTAAATAAATTAATTTTTTTTATAATTTTACTCTTAAAGATTTTTAGTTATTATGAAATATTTGTAAAATGACTAGTACATAAATTTACAGAAAAGAAAAAAAACTCATATATATACAATAAAATATAAATTATACCTTTTGTCTCTAATGTATCAAAATTCTTTAAAATTATAAAAAAAATAAATTTATTTAAAATGAAAGTAATGTGATTAAGTGTAATTTATTTAGATGTAATTAAAAAATAATTGAATATTATGTACAATAAAAAATTAATATTATTGAAAGATAAAATTAAATTAAAATTTATTTTTATGTATTATTTTGTCCCTGAGGTTTTCGTCCTATTTAAGTACTTATTGTTTTAAAATCGTCTCAATTTTGTCCCGCTGTCAATTGTGTTAACAGATCCCTAAAGGCAGGACAATATTGAGTCAATTTTGAAATGTTGACTTAAATAGAACGATTGAAACGTTAGGGATAACTTTAGAACTTATCCCAAACGTTGAGAATAAAAACGATACTTTACTCAAATTATAACGAGAGAAATTATTCAACAGTAAAGTCTTTAAAATATATTACATATATATAAAAATAATTAGCTACTAAATCAATTATATATATTTGTGTATAAATATATATAATATTTATTTTATTTTCAATATACATTTTATATTTTAATATATATTTTATACAAATAATTAATTTAGTAACTGAATTTATATATATATATATATATATATATATATATATATATATATATATAATATAATTTATTTTTATGAAATTATTAAACTAAAAGAAAATTTTCTCTACGAGGAATAAAAGTTTTAACTTTCTTCTAGTAAAAGCACATTAGGTGCTTAAGTAAGCATTAAGAATTTTCCTCTTGGAAGTAGAAAATATTTTATAGGGAATCATAGAACTCTTAATTGAGATTCGAAAGACAAAAAAAATTAGTTAATATCCTAAAAATATAAAAGTTTTACCAAACAAGATTTTAGGAAAATTTTACTTTGAGATAATTGGCATGTGTCTAATGTATATATAAAAATATTATGTATAAACAAAAAATTAATTTTTAAATTAGTTATTATGTATTAATATATAAATATATATGTTATTTAATTTATTTTTAATATATATTTTATATTATAATATATATTTTATATGAAGAATTGATTTAATAACTAATTTTTTATATACACATAATATAAATGATATAGATATTCTTCAAAAAATTTTTTATAACATTTTGTTAAAATTCTTTAATAAATTTCTTGAGCTTATCTTGTTAATAAAGAAAAAAAGTCAACAAGTAATTTTGTTTTAGCTTTTTTCACATATTTACTTTTTTTTTGTATTATCAAATATTTACTACTTATTATTTTGAAGTAGGCACGTCAATAACAAAAATACCCCGGAGGCCCAGACAGAATTCCCAACATGGCCGAACTCAGAACTGGGAACGTGCATATCCATCATCAATCTAATGCTCGAAACACTAAAACACACACACACTCTCTCTCTCTCTCTCATGAGGCCAATGAGTGGAGAGCAATTTCAAAACCAACCTTCCAAGAAAGGAAGTGGGACGAGGGTGTGGTTGAAGAGGTTGTTTTCCACAAGTAGAAACAGTAACAACAACGTCTGTCTTTTTTAATTTTAAATATTATCCATTTATCTAGACCACATTCTCACGGTATTTAAGGGTTTGTTTTTGGCTAATAAATTGCTACATGCACAAAGCAGGATTCGAACCCCCGACACTTGCTTAAGCGGATGAGTGAGCTGACCACTCGACCAACACAAGTTTGGATTTTTTTTTTCAATGTCTCTATCTTTCTCTCTCATCCTTTCTTAAAATTATTTAAGCCCAGGCCCACCACCTTACCTCTTTCTCTCTCAATGCACCACTCCAGGCCCACTAAATTAATTATTCTTAACCCACCTCAGCAATATGCCGACCTAACTTCTTTTCGTCGCTATCTTAAGTTGTTAACCCGATATCTGTTGCTCTCGTTTTTTCTTATGCAACATTTATTATGGAATTATCAATTGCAGTTTTAATTGATACAAATAATAATAGTTTTTTTATTACGCTTTTCATTTCATTAATTAAAAATTGTTTAGTAATATTTTTTTTTAAATTTACTCTTGATTTAATTTCTTTAAATTTGTACATTCAACAAAATTAATAGACAAAATAAAAGGGAGTAATGAATTCAGTTTCAATGAATTATTTAGGAATTCATTTTGTTATATTATTAAAGATTTAGTTTATATTATATATTAAGATAATTTTATACCAACATCTAATCAGCTATTATTACTACTGTTGATGGATTAATAGGATCTTACATGTTTTTTTATTATTGCTTTTAAGTGAATTGCAGTAACTGATTATCAAAAGTTGTAATATATAAACGAAAAGAAACAGTTTACTACTTTTAATCAATGTTCTGAAAACCGGTTCGAACCGGCCGGTCGGATCGGTCGAACCGTGAACCGGACTTAAAAACAAATCGGTTAATCATCAAAATTGCGAAACTAAAAAATCGGAATTGAACCGGCGAATCGGTCGGTCGAACTGAACCGTGACCCGGCCAATTTTTAAGTAAGCAACACCGTTTTTGAGTCCTCCTGAAATCTGAATCCCTAAATCACGAAAACTCCCAAGGGCCAAGGCTGAGACTGAGATCCCTAATTTCCTTCGTTGTTCTCTCTGCTTCAGTGGTTCCCAACTTCTCATTGTTGATGATTCTTCTTCGAGCAAGCTTGCTTCACTGAAGTCACTGGCGTCACAGCGTCACACGGGTCGAGAGCTCGCCGTCGAGACACGCCGTCGCGCCACCTAGAGCCGTCGAGATCTGTACTGAGAAGTGAGAACGTCTCAGTGCCTCACTCTCACACGGGTCGAGCAACCGCCGTCGAGCCACCGCAGCAGCCGTGGAGAACTGAAAAGGTGCCTTCGCTGTCTCCCACCGCCTCACTCTCACTCTCCCTGTTGTATACTTGCATGTTCTGCCTTGAAGGTGCCTTCGCTGTCTCAGTGTCTCCCACTCTCCCTGTTTTAATTTTCTTTGAACTGTGTAGTGTGATTAGTTGATTACTCAAACTGATTGGAGGTATTTTACTTTGAATTGAAAGTTTGAAACTGAGCTGTGATTCAATATGATGAACACCGAAATTCTGAACTGGTTCAATTCTGTCTTCCTATTTAATTTTTCTTCGAATTGTGTAGTGTGAAATTGTGAAGTGTGAACTGATTCAAGTTCAACATGAAACTGAACTGTGATTCTCCCTGTACTGTGATTATTGACTAGTGAGTGATTAGTGAAACTGATTACTGAAGCTGAATTGTGATTCAACATGATGAACTGTGAGTGTGGTTAATAATTATTGTTTACTGACTAGTGATTAACTGTGAATGAAGTTTTTGTCAAAGTTAAAAGAATGTATCTGAGCAATTGCAACATGCATTGTTACTATTACACACAGCAATTTTTTGTTTGATCTTTGTTACCAATGTTGGTGTGTGTTAATGGCCTGAAGTTTTGAGCAGTTTGTTAGATATGAGTTTAGATTGTGATAAATTTTGATAATTGTTATGTTTTGAGAAAATTTGGCTCAGTGATTACGTTGAGCATAATTGCAGAAGAGGTCTTGCTACTTTGTTGAATGCTGCAGTTTAATCACCAAATTAAACTCTTTTAGTCTACTCTCTACATCTCTTTCTACCTATTCTATCTGTGTATATGCACATTTTAATTTCTTGCAAGCAACTCATTGTGAATAAACATGGTTTTCATTGTTTACATGAGGGGTTTTTTGAGGTATATATACTTGCTTCTTTTATATTTCTTTCATTTATTTACTCTTTTGATTTGCTGCTTGTTTAGTCTTGCATATGATGGATTATGATTGCCACCTGTCTGCAAAACACATGCATAAATGAAATTGTGTAGATCAAATAGAATGTGATTATTAGCATATTTATTCTTTGTAAATTAATTCTTATGTATGTTGGTGGACATCTCTCTAGTTGAACCAAGTTCAATATCAATTCATTAATTCCTTTAATACATTTATAAAAGTCTTTTATCTATACTCTTAAAAGACTAAGTAATTCTAATGGGCATAACTAGTACCCTTCCTAATATTAAATCGTAACATGTAGTGGCTACTGTTTATGAATATCAGAATCAGAAGTATGCAAAATCAGCAGAGGATGATGTTGCTGATGTTCTCAGAGCAGGTGTTTTATTTGTCATTTTCATTTCAAGTCGATAAATAGTTTCATTGAATTCAATTTTTGTGCTGCTGAATAAGGCAAAGGATTGTGAATATGAATGAATGTGATAAAATTGTGAATATAAATAAATATGATTGATGACAAACTTCGATGTTGGCATTTTATGTTTAGTTGGTTGATTTTCTTATTTGACTTTTGAGTTTGTATTTGAATGAGATTATAACATTTTGATTTATACAGTACTTTTAATTCGGATGATATTTTAAAGTTTATATTAAATTATAATTATGTTTTAATATTTTTTTGTATTTTATTTAGTATTTTATTATAAAAATTTTTTCGGTTCAACTACAGTCGAACCGGTTGAACCTATAAATCAATAAACCAGTAACTAGAGCGGTTCGATGACTGGTTCGATTTTCAGAACCTTGCTTTTAATTGAAAATACTTTTAGAACAAAAATAGGACACAAAAAAATAGCTTTTACTTTTTTTAAGAGCAATTTCAGTGGAAATTTTTTTTAATCCTATTTATGATTTATTTATCATAAAAAATAACTTTACATTAATTTTTGTCATAAACCATAAATAAAAACTAAAAGTGTTCCTTTGACCCTCTCTTATCTAATAGAAAAGACTAATTAATCTGTATTGTAATTCTATTGATTAAATTAATTAAAATAAAATAAAATGATTATATCTATTAAATTAAATTTTTATAATATTATTATTAAATTTGTAAATTAAAAAATCACTATTATAAATTAATAACATACGAGAAAAAATTAATAAATTTCATAAATAACAACAATAATAAATAATCTATAATTCAAATTTTGACTAATTAGTAATATTACTTAAAGGAATATATAATCTATGGTTAACGACGTACATCGTGAAATTGTCATATGTGTTCAATCAAGTCCACTTTTAGTTGTCAATGTTTCTGTCTATCCTGAAATTAGGCATTTTTTTGGAGAAATTGATGGTATGGTACAAAGTCTTTCTCTCTCAAATGTAGTTGTGATAAGTTATTTTTCACATCGTCATACTCTATTAGTCCTTGAGCAAAATTTTTAGTATAAGTGTCTCTTTCATATTCAACAATCATATTATGCAACATATAATACAGGTTCTCTGTAACACCCTACCACACAGAACTTTACATCTAGGTTGTAAATCAAAAGTGGTGAGGTACTACGACCTCTAAAAACAAAATTAAAATACGTACGTATATATATATATATATATATATATATATATATATATATATATATATATATATATATATATATATATATATATATATGACTAGTTTAACTAGGTTACTTGAACAAAAAAGTAAGCAAAACAAAGCATAAATCTCGTCGCACTCGAAAAGTTGAGAATAGAAAGCGTGTGTGTATATATATATATAATTCTAACAAGTTATATAACAAACTCTAGTCTCAACCTGCGAAGTAAAGACGGCTAGAAATATATATACATCCCCAAAAGATAACCAAAATATAAAATACAACTCCTGAATCTCCGAGTCCACCTCTAGAAGGGATAGATACAAGTTTTAATACAACAATGAAGAATACACACATACGCGCACACACGCGCGTGCGCACGCACGCACGCACGCACACATATATATATATATATATATATATATATATATATATATATATATAAGCTAAGTACATAATCGGAAAATTCCAAAAGTAGATCTTCGCTTGCACAAGAGTCTCCAACACGCTCAGTGAGGTGCCTCGTGTCCTGCATCTGAAAAATAACAAATATGTATGGAATGACAACTGGAGGCTCTCAATATGGTAACAGTGTCCAACAAATAAGATATAAGGCTTCGAAAAGTCGAAGGCAATCTTAAACTTCTACAACCCAGATCAGAGTCTAGAGTTTTCACTAACTAAGAATTTGGTAATTCTACCTAAGGATTCTAATCTATCTCTTCACCTCCGGTTTACTGCAAACCTCCCAATCACTAGTTTGAAACAACCCTCAGCGTACCTTCACCAGCATAAGGGATCTCTCAAAACAAACACATACAAGATATATAAGTAATGCACAATTAAGAAAACAGATAAGGCATTTAAGTCACGTAGCATATAGATATAAATAAACAATTAGGCAAGCCAAACCACAAAGTGCATACTCAAACAAATTATATAAATGCACATGATGCATGTCTGTCTACGGCCGGTAATATCATATGTCGGTTATATAGTCAAACCCGATATGTCTGGTAGCTGATCGGGATATGGAACACCACAATACGAAACAGGTATTATTCGTCCACCCATGCCAGTGCTTCACCACAACCCGGAGTAGGCATTACTCATCCACTCAGGCAAGTGCCTCAAACCATAACCCGAATAGGGATTACTCATCTATCCTCAGGCCATGACTCGGGTAGGAATTACTATCTATCCTTAAAATCATCATTCGGATAGGAATTACTCATCTATCCTCCAAATCATCACTCAACATTTCAAATGCCCTTAAATATACACCTGATCACCATCACCATCATCTCATTCGTCAATATGATAATCTTCCTTATCTCATATCTCATTCACTTTGTAAATCTCTCTCAATATCAATCTAACTCCCTCTATATGTTCGCTCTTATTCTGAAACCTAAAGACTAGCTATCAAACTTTAAACATGTATTACAGAGGTGAAAAACAGGCTGGATAGGCCAAAATAGTTGAAAATAACATTTTTTGAAAAACAGGGTATTCATGCGTACTCATGCCTCGTGCGTACGCATGAACCCCTTTTTGTGCATAGGGTAAGCAAAACAAAGCATAAATCTCATCGCACTCGAAACTTCGAGAATAAAAAGCATAGATAATAGAAAGCAAAAGAGACAGTATATATATACCCGCGAAGCAAAAGCCGGCTAGAAATATATATACATCCCCAAAAGATAACCAAAATACAAAATACAGTTTAACTAGGAGAATACCCTATTTTTCAAAATACAGTTATGCGCATGAAAACATTCATTTCAGAAATGCAAGTTGTGCGTACGCATGACCTCAATTTTCTGCAACTTCAGTAGAATTTAGTTTTTAACCCTAAACTTCAAATGCGCATAACTTTTTCATTAAAAATTAATTTTCGTCCGTTCTTCGAAGGTTATAAACTATTCGGACCCAAGTTTTTTTTAAGATAAGTTTTATAAAATTTGAGGGCCCAAGAGTCAAGTTACAGCACATTGAAGTTGGTTAAAATTATATCTTTAGCTAATTACACAAATACTCATTTTTAACCAATTCAACAATTCAAATCAATCTAAACCACTCCCTTACCATTTCTTTAAGCCTTTCAAACATTCATTCATAAATTCCTAGCTATTACAAGCCTAATCAAACTAATTCCAATTCATTTATCACATTCATTATCAAGCAAACCATGACCAAAACCATACTCTAATTCAATCCAATTTTTCCAATTCAATTTTCATAAAAAAATTCAATATCAACAATCCACCACTAACTCAATTCCACAATTTTACCATCAACTAGATCATACATATATATACATATATTCATTCACTAACCACATCAATCAATCAATTCATACCCTTCAAATCTATCTCAAGGGCAACTTGCCTAAGTTTCACACAACATTATATACTATCTACAAGAAACCGAAACCATATCTTGATCGATTTCTCCCAAGCTCAAAACGTCACGATTCAAGCTTCCAAGATTCCCAATCAAATCCAATAAGTTCCATCCATGATATTGAATATTGATGAGAATTGAATTGAAAAATTGAATTGAATTGGAATATGGTTTTGGTCATGGTTTGCTTGATAATGAATGTGATAAATGAATTGGAATTGGTTTGATTAGGCTTGTAATAGTTAGGAATTGATGAATGAAGGTTTGGAAGGCTTAAAAGTGGTAAGGGAGTGGTTTTGATTGATTTGAATTGTTGAATTGGTTAAAAAATGAGTATTTGCGTAATTAGGTAAAAACATAATTTTAACCAACTTTGACGGGCCATAACTTAGTTTTCGGACCCCCAAATTTTGTAAAACTTATCTTGAATAAAAATTGGGTTTGTGGAGTTTATGACATTCAAAGAATGAATGGAAAATAATTTGAAGTTTAGGGTTAAAAACTGAATTCTGTAGAAGTTGCAAAAAATTGAGGTCATGTGTACGTATGTATATAACTTTTGAAAGTACGTACGTAGATATATATGAAAGATAGTTTAACTAGGAGCCTTGAACAAAAGGGTAAGCAAAACAAAGAACAAATCTCGTCGCACTCGAAACGTTGAGAATAGAAAGCATAGATAATAGAAAGCAGAAGGGACATATATATATATATATAGAATTCCAACAAGTTATATAAAAAATTCTAGTCTCAACCTGCGAAGCAAAGGCTGGCTAAAAATATATACATCCCCAAAAGATAACCAAAATACAAAATACAACTCCTGAATCTCTGAGTCGGCCTCTAAGAAGGGCATATACAAGTTTTAATGCAACAGTATAGAATATACACACATGTATATATATAAGCTAAGTATCGGAAAACCCTTTCAAGTAGATCTTCTTATAGTTTATATTGATAACATTTCTTGAAAAACAGGGTATTCTCACTAACTCAATTTTACAATTTTACCACCAACTAGATCATACATACATATACATATATTCATTCACTAACTACATCAATCATCTAATTCATATCATTCAAACTTATCTTAGGGGCTACTAGCCTAAGTTTCACGCAACATTATATATTAACTACAAGAAACCGAAACCATACCTTGCCAATTTTTCTCAAATTCAAAACACCACAATTCAAGCTTCCAAGACTCTGAATCAAATCCAATAAGTTTTAGCCACTAGAGCTTTATTCCAAACACTCCAATTTACGAATTTAACTCCAATCAACAAGAAATTCAATCTAGTTCATACAATTTCACCATAATCAATAATATGGTTCACTAATTCAAGAAATCACAAGGTTAGTGATTCCTTACCTTACCCACTGCTCATATGGATGAAACCCGATAATAGCTCATACTAGAGCATCCCTAAACCATCATAATCACAAAATTTCTCAATACCCCAAACCAAAAAAGTGAATCTGAATGAAAAGAAGAACTGGACAAGAAATTCAAAGTTTCATACCACTTTGTTCGAATAGAATTGAAAAGGATTATGAGAGAACGCGTGGTCACAAATGGCTCATCATCGGAGCTACGAATTGAAAGTTGTGAGAGATTGAAATTCGAAGTGAAAAAGGTTTAGGTTTTGTTCGTCTCTTCTCCTTCTCTTCAGCGTGAAAATGAAATATGAATGGGGAAGGAGAGGCTGAATGCTTGCTTATTATAGGGTTGTGTACATGAGATTGGGCCCGATTCAATCGGTTTAGCCCTTCGACCAATTTTGGGCCAAAATCTTTAATATTATCATTTTAATTCATAGGCCAGATTCCACTTGTCGTGAGAAAGAGGATGAAAGGAACGCTTATTGGTTTCGTTTTGTAGCCCCTCTGGTGGACGAAATTGTGATCAATGTTCTTGTATCATTTGTGATCAATGTTCTAATTATGGCACTGGTTGAATTCACAACTCCGTTCAACAAACCAGCAAGTGTACTGGGTCGTCCAAGTAATAAACCTTACGTGAGTAAGGGTCGAATCCACAGAGATTGTTGGTATGAAGCAAGCTATGGTCACCTTGTAAATCTCAGTCAGGCAGATTAAAATTGTTTATGGTTCGAAAATTAATAATAAAATAAGAAATAATAAAAGGGATAGAATACTTATGTAGATTCATTGGCATAGGAATTTCAGTTAAGTATATGAAGATGCTGTATGGCCCAAGAACGCCTGCCCTCCTACTTCTTCAACTCAATCCTTCTTACTCCTTTCCATGGCAAGCTGTGTATAGGGGTTCACCATCAGCGGTGGCTACTTTCAATCCTCTCGGAAAAATGATCCTATGCGGTTGTCAGTCGCACGGCTAATCGTCTGGAGGCATCACCCATGGTTGATGGCTACATCCCATCCTCGCAGTGAAAACTAATGCTCACGCACTCTGTCACAGTACGGCTAATCACTGGTTGGTTCCCGCTCCTACTGGAATAGAATCCCTTGATTCTTTTGCATCTGTCACTAACGCCCAGCACTTGCAAGTTTGAAGCACGTCACAGTCATTCATTACCGGAATCCTACTCGGAATACCACAGACAAGGTTAGACTTTCCGGATCCCCAGGATCCTACTCGGAACACCACAGACAAGGTTGGACTTTCCGGATCCTCATAAATGCCGCCATCTATCTAGCTTATACCACGAAGATTCTGTTGGGGAATCTAAGAGATACACATTCAAGCTCTGTTGCATGTAGAACGGAAGTGATTGTCAATCACGCGCGTTCATAAGTGAGAATGATAATGAGGGTTATCTAACTCATCACATTCATCTTGTTCTTGGGTACGAATGAATATCTTGGAATAAAACTAAGATAGCATTTGAATAAAAGAAGATAGAATTGCATTAATACTTGAGGTACAGCAGAGCTCCACACCCTTAATCTATGGTGTGCAGAAACTCCACCGTTGAAAAATACATAAGTAAAAGAGGTTCAGGCATGGCCGAATGGCCAGCCCTCTCCATGATCAAGTGACCGAATGATTCAAAGACTTAAAGTGGTCAAAAGATATCTAATACAATAGATAAATGTCCTATATATACTAGACTAGCTACTAGGGTTTACATGAGTAAGTAAATGATGCATAAATCCACTTCCGGGGCCCACTTGGTGTATGCTTGGGCTGAGCTTGATCAATCCACGAGCTGAGGCTTCTCTTGGAGTTGAATTTTGAGTTATGACGTGTTTTGGGCGTTCAACTCCGGATCATGACGTTTTTCTGGCGTTTAACTCCAGACAGCAGCATGAACTTGGCGTTCAACGCCAAGTTACGTCGTCATTCTTCGAATAAAGTATGAACTATTATATATTGCTGGAAAGCCCTGGATGTCTACTTTCCAACGCCGTTGAGAGCGCGCCAATTGAAGTTCTGTAGCTCCAGAAAATCCATTTCGAATGCAGGGAGGTCAGAATCCAACAGCATCAGCAGTCCTTTTGTCAGCCTTTTTCAGAGTTTTGCTCAAATCCCTCAATTTCAGTCAGAATTTACCTGAAATCACAAAAAAACACACAAACTCATAGTAAAGTCCAGAAATGTGAATTTAACATAAAAACTAATGAAAACATCCCTAAAAGTAGCTTGAACTTACTAAAAACTACCTAAAAACAATGCCAAAAAGCGTATAAATTATCCGCTCATCACAACACCAAACTTAAATTGTTGCTTGTCCCCAAGCAACTGAAAATTAAGTAGGATAAAAAGAAGAGAATATACTATAAATTCAGAAATATCAATGAATATTAATTATAATTAAATGAGCGGGACTTGTAGCTTTTTGCTTCTGAACAGTTTTGGCATCTCACTTTTTCCTTTGTAGTTTAGAGGGATTGGCGTCTCTGGAGAACTTAGAATTTGGGATAGTGTTATTGACTTTCTTAGTTAAGCATGTTGATTCTTGAACACAGCTACTAATGAGTCTTGGCCGTGGCCCTAAGCACTTTGTTTTCCAGTATTACCACCGGATACATAAATGCCACAGACACATAACTGGGTGAACCTTTTCAGATTGTGACTCAGCTTTGCTAGAGTCCCCAGTTAGTGGTGTCCAGAGCTCTTAAGCACACTCTTTTGCTTTGGATCACGACTTTAACCATTCAGTCTCAAGCTTTTCACTTGGACCTTCATGACACAAGCACATGGTTAGGGACAGCTTGATTTAGCCGCTTAGGCCTGGATTTAATTTCCTTGGGCCCTCCTATCCATTGATGCTCAAAGCCTTGGATCCTTTGCTTTTTTAAAATTTTCGCCATTTTTTTTGCTACTTTTTCTTGCTTCAAGAATCAATTTCATGATGTTTTTCAGATCATCAATAACATTTCTCTTTGTTCATCATTCTTTCAAGAACCAACAATTTTAACACTCATAAACAACAATATCCAAAGACATATGCACTGTTCAATCATTCATTCAGAAAACAAAAAGTATTGTCACCACATCAATATAATTAAACTAAATTCAATAATAATTTCGAAAACTATGTACTTCTTGTTCTTTTGAATTAAAACATTTTTCTTTTAAGAGAGGTGAAGGATTAATGGAATTTATTCATAGCTTCAAGGCATGGTTACATATTAGTGATCATGAAATAAAGACACGAAACATGGATAAACATAATATTAAAAATCGAAAACAGAAAGAAATAAGGAACAAGGAATAAATCCACCTCTTAGTGGCGTCTTCTTCTTGAAGGACCCATGATGTTCTTTAACTCTTCTATGTCCCTTCCTTGCCTTTGTTGCTCCTCCCTCATTGCTCTTTGATCTTCTCTTATTTCTTGGAGAATGATGGAGTGCTCTTGATGTTCCACCCTTAATTGTCCCACATTGTGGCTCAAATCTTCTAAGGAGGTGTTGAGTTGCTCCCAATAGTTGTTGGGAGGAAAGTGCATTCCCTGAGGCATCTCAGGAATTTGTTGATGATGAGCTTCCTCATGCACTTCTTAAGGGCCGTGAGGAACTTCTCTTGATTGCTCCATCCTTTTCTTGGTGATGGGCTTGTCTTCTTCAATGGAGACATCTCCTTCTATGATAACTCCAGCTGAGTAACATAGATGGCATATAAGGTGGGGGAAAGCTAGCCGTGCCATGTGTGAAGGCTTGTTAGCTATTTTGTAGAGTTCATTGGAGATGACTTCATGAACTTCCACTTCCTCTCCAATCATGATGCTATGAACCATGATGGCCCGATCCACAGTAACTTCAGATCGGTTGCTTGTAGGGATGATGGATCTTTGGATGAATTCCAACCATCCTCTAGCTACAGGCTTGAGGTCCAGTCTTCTTAGTTGGACTGGCTTGCCTTTGGAGTCTATTCTCCATTGGGCTCCTTCCACACATATGTCCATAAGGACTTGGTTCAACCTTTGATTAAAGTTGACCCTTCTTGTGTAGGGGCGTTCATCACCTTGCATCATGGGTAAGTGAAACGCCAACCTCACATTTTCCGGACTGAAATCCAAGTATTTCCCCCTAACCATTGTGAGATAATTCTTTGGACTTGGGTTCATACCTTGGTCATGGTTCCTAGTGATCCATGCATTGGCATAGAACTCTTGAACCATTAATATTCCGACTTGTTGCATGGGGTTGGCTAGGACTTCCCAACCTCTTCTTTGGATCTCATGTCGGATTTCCGGAAACTCATTCTTTTTGAGCTTGAAAGGGACCTCAGGGATCACCTTCTTCTTTGCCACAACATCATAGAAGTGGTCTTGATGGCTCTTGGAGATGAATCTTTCCATCTCCCATGACTCGGAGGTGGAAGCTTTTGCTTTCCCTTTCCCTTTTCTTGAGGAAACTCCGGCCTTAGGTGCCATTGGTAATGGAAAAACAAAAAAAAGCTTATGCTTTTACTACACCAAACTTAAAATTTGCTCGTCCTCGAGCAAGAAAGAAAAGAATAGTAGAAGAAGAAGAAGAGAATATGTTAGAGAGGGAGAGTGGGAGTTCGGCTATATGGGAGAAGAAGGGATTTGTGTTGTGTGAAAATGAAGAAGAATGGAGGGTTATTTATAGGGAGAGGGGAGGGTGGGTTTTCGGCCATTTGGGTGGGAATGGGTGGGAAATTGAATTTGAATGTTATGAGGGTAAGTGGGGTTTATGGGGAAGAGGAGGTTGATGTGAATGGTGAATGGAAGAATTGGGAAGAGGATTTGAGGTGATTGGTGAAGGTTTTTGGGAAGTGTGATATGGGGAAGAGTGGAATGAGATTTGGATTAGGAGAGTGTGATTAGGATTAAAAGGTAAGGTAGGAATATGGTAGGTGGGGATCCTGTGGGGTCCACAGATCCTGAGGTGGGGATCCTGTGGGGGCCACAGATCCTGAGGTGAAAACAAATACCATTCCTTCACCATATAGGCATGTAACATGCCTTTATGCATCATTCTGGCGTTCAAACGCCCATTGATGCATGTTCTGGGCGTTTAACGCCCATGTAATGCATGTTTCTGGCGTTGAACGCCAGTTTCATGCTTGTTCCTGGCGTTCAGCGCCAGCTTGTCCTCTTCGTGCACCATCCTGGCGTTTAACGCCAGGTTGTTGCTTGTTTTGGGCGTTCAACGCCAGAATGGTGCTCTGTTCTGGCGTTGAACGCCAGACAGATGCATCTTACTGGCGTTGAACGCCAGTCTGCGCTACTGGTGCGCGAAATTGTGGACAATACTTTTCACAACTCTCATAATCCCTGGTCATGAACTCCAAAAACTTGGTGGTTCAATTCCATGGCATTACACAACTTCGCACAACTAACCAGCAAGTGCACTGGGTCGTCCAAGTAATACCTTACGTGGGTAAGGGTCGATCCCACGGAGATTGTTAGCATTGAAGCAAGCTATGGTCATCTTGTAAATCTTAGTCAGGCAAACTCAAATGTATATGATGATGAACGAAAATAATATAAAGATAAAGATAGTGATACTTATGTATATCATTGGTGTAAGAGCTTCAGACAAGCGTATGAAGATGCCTTCCCTTCCGTCTCTCTGCTTTCCTGCTGCCTTCTTCCAATCCTTTCTTACTCCTTTCCATGGCAAGCTCGTGTAGGGTTTCACTGTTGTCAGCAGCTACCTCCCATCCGCGCAGTGAAAGCTAATGCACGCACTCTGTCACAGTGCTGCCAATCACCGGTTTGGTTTCCTCCCCTACCGGAATAGAATCACTCTTTTGCGTCTGTCACTAACGCCCAGTAGGTTACAGGTTTGAAGCACGTCACAGTCATTCAATCATTGAATCCTACTCAGAATACCACAGACAAGGTTAGACCTTCCGGATTCTCTTGAATGCCGCCATCAGTTCTTGCCTATACCACGAAGACTCTGATCTCACGGAATGGTTGGCTCGTTTGTCAGGCGAGCACTCGGTTGTCAGGCGATCAACCATGCATCGTGCAATCAGGAATCCAAGAGACATTCACTAAGCCTCAGATGCTTGTAGAACAAGAATGGTTGTCAGTCACCTTGTTCATGGGTGAGAATGGTGATGGGCGTCAATCATCACCTTCATCATGTTGAAGAACAAGTGATATCTTGGACAAAGAACAAGCGGAATTGAATGGAAGAACAATAGTAATTGCATTAATACTCGAGGCACAGCAGAGCTCCACACCTTAATCTATGGTGTGTAGAAACTCCACCGTTGAAAATACATAAGAACAAAAGTGATCATTGGTTTCGGCCCCAAAGAGGGAACCAGAAGAACCAAGATGAAAATACAATAGTAAAAGGTCCTACTTATAGAAAACTAGTACATAGATGAGTAAATGACATAAAAATCCACTTCCGGGCCCACTTGGTGTGTGCTTGGGCTGAGCAATGAAGCTTTTTCGTGTAGAGACTCTCCTTGGAGTTAAACGCCAGCTTTAGTGCCAGTTTGGGCGTTTAACTCCCAATTAGGTGCCAGTTCCGGCGTTTAACGCTGGAATTTCTTGAGGTGACTTTGAACGCCGGTTTGGGCCATCAAATCTTGGGCAAAGTATGGATTATATATTGCTGGAAAGCCCAGGATATCTACTTTCCAACGCCGTTGAGAGCGCGCCAATTGGGCTTCTGTAGCTCCAGAAAATCCACTTCGAGTGCAGGGAGGTCAGAATCCAACAGCATCTGCAGTCCTTTTGAGTCTCTGGATCAGATTTTTGCTCAGGTCCCTCAATTTCAGCCAGAAAATACCTGAAATCACAGAAAAACACACAAACTCATAGTAAAGTCCAGAAAAGTGAATTTTAATTAAAAACTAATAAAAATATACTAAAAACTAACTAGATCATACTAAAAATATACTAAAAACAATGCCAAAAAGTGTACAAATTATCCGCTCATCACAACACCAAACTTAAATTGTTGCTTGTCCCCAAGCAACTGAAAATCAAATAAGATAAAAAGAAGAGAATATGCAATGAACTCCAAAAACATCTATGAAGATCAGTATTAATTAGATGAGCGGGGCTTTTAACTTTTTGTCTCTGAATAGTTTTGGCATCTCACTCTATCCCTTGTAATTCAGAATGATTGGCTTCTCTAGGAACTTAGAATCCAGATAGTGTTAATGATTCTCCTAGTGAAGTATGATGATTCTTGAACATAGCTATTTATTGAGTCTTGGCTGTGGCCCAAAGCACTCTGTCTTCCAGTATTACCACCGGATACATACATGCCACAGACACATAATTGGGTGAACCTTTTCAGATTGTGACTCAGCTTTGCTAAAGTCCCCAATTAGAGGTGTCCAGGGTTCTTAAGCACACTCTTTTTTTGCCTTGGATCACAACTCTTATTTCTTTCTTTTTCTTCCTTTTTTTTTTTGTATTCACTGCTTTTTCTTGCTTCAAGAATCATTTTTAATGATTTTTCAGATCCTCAGTAACATGTCTCCTTTTTCATCATTCTTTCAAGAGCCAACATCCATGAACCACAAATTCAAAAGACATATGCACTGTTCAAGCATACATTCAGAGAACAAAAGTGTTGCCACCACATCAAAATAATTAAACTATTATAAAATTCAGAATTCATGCAATTCTTTCCTTTTCAATTAAGCACGTTTTTATTCAAGAAAGGTGATGGATTCATAGGACATTCATAACTTTAAGGCATAAACACTAAGACACTAATGATCACAAGACACAAACATGGATAACCATAAGCATAAAAATCGAAAAACAGAAGAATAAAGAACAAAGAAATCAAGGAACGGGTCCACCTTAGTGATGGCGGCTCTTTCTTGCTCTTGAAGATCCTATGGAGTGCTTGAGCTCCTCAATGTCTCTTCCTTGTCTTTGTTGCTCCTCCCTCATGATTCTTTGGTCTTCTCTAATTTCATGGAGGAGAATGGAGTGTTCTTGATGCTCCACCCTTAGTTGTCCCATGTTGGAACTCAATTCTCCTAGGGAGGTGTTTACTTGCTCCCAATAGTTTTGTGGAGGAAAGTGCATCCCTTGAGGTATCTCAGGGATCTCATGATGAGAGGGGTCTCTTGTGTGCTCCATCCTTTTCTTGGTAATGGGCTTATCCTCATCAATGGTGATGTCTCCTTCTATGTCAACTCCCACTGAATAACAGAGGTGACAAATGAGATGAGGAAAGGCTAACCTTGCCAAGGTGGAGGTCTTGTCCGCCACCTTATAGAGTTCTTGGGCTATAACCTCATGAACCTCTATTTCTTCTCCAATCATGATGCTATGAATCATGATGGCCCGGTCTATGGTAACTTCGGACCGGTTGCTAGTGGGAATGATTGAGCGTTGTATGAACTCTAACCATCCTCTAGCCACGGGCTTGAGGTCATGCCTTCTCAATTGAGCCGGCTTTCCTCTTGAATCTTGCTTCCATTGTGCGCCCTCTTCACATATGGTTGTGAGGACTTGGTCCAACCTTTGATTAAAGTTGACCCTTCTAGTGTAAGGGTGCTCATCTCCTTGCATTATAGGCAAGTTGAACGCCACCCTCACACTCTCCGGACTAAAATCCAAGTATTTCCCCCGAACCATAGTGAGATAATTCTTTGGATTCGGGTTCACACTTTGGTCATGGTTCTTGGTGATCCATGCATTGGCATAGAACTCTTGAACCATCAAGATTCCGACTTGTTGAATGGGGGTTGGTGAGTACTTCCCAACCTCTTCTTCGGATCTCATGGCGGATCTCCGGATATTCACCCTTTTTGAGTGAAAAGGGGACTTCGGGGATCACCTTCTTCAAGGCCACAACTTCATAGAAGTGGACTTGATGCACCCTTGAGAGGAATCTATCCATCTCCCATGACTCGGAGGTGGAAGCTTTTGCCTTCCCTTTCCTCTTTTTAGAGGTTTCTCCGGCCTTGGATGCCATAAATGGTTATGAAAAAGCAACGCGTTTACCACACCAAACTTAAAATGTTTGCTCGTCCTCGAGCAAAAGAAGAAAGAGAGTAGAAGAAGAAGAAATGAGGAAGAGGGGGAAGGTGGTGTGTTCGGCCAAGAAGGGGAAGAAAGGGTGTTTAGGTTGTGTGAAAATGAAGGGTTGGAGAAGGGTATTTATAGGAGAGAGGGGGGGTAATGGTTTGGCCATGGAGGGTGGGTGTGGGAGGGAAAGTGGTTTGAATTTGAAGGGTGAGGTTGGTGGGGATTTATGAAGGATGGATGTGAGTGGTGAAGAGAAAGATGGGATTTGATAGGGGAAGGGTTTTTTTGGGGAAGAGGTATTGAGGTGATTGGTGAATGGGGGAAGAAGAGAGAGATTGATGGTGGGGTCCTGTGGGGTCCACAGATCCTGTGGTGTCAAGGAAAAGCCATCCCTGCACCAAATGTTGCTCAAAATCACGTTTTGAGCTATTTCTGGCGTTAAACGCCGGGCTGGTGCCCATTCCTGGCGTTTAACGCCAGGTTGTTGCCCTTTACTGGCGTTTAACGCCAGTCTGGTGCCCCTTTCTGGCGTTAAACGCCCAGAATGGTGCCAGACTGGGCGTTAAACGCCCAACAGCTAGTATTACTGGCGTTTGAACGCCATCTTCTTCTCCTCCAGGGTGTGCTATTTTTCTTCCTGTTTTTCATTCTGTTTTTGCTTTTTTCATTGTTTTTGTGACTTCTTATGATCATCAACCTACAAAAAAGATAAAATATCAAAAGAAAATAGTTAACCATAAAACATTGGGTTGCCTCCCAACAAGCGCTTCTTTAATGTCATTAGCTTGACAGAGGACTCTCATGGAGCCTCAGAAATACTCAGAACCGTGTTGGAACCTCCCAACACCAAACTTAGAGTTTGAATGTGGGGGTTCAACACCAAACTTAGAGTTTGGTTGTGGCCTCCCAACACCAAACTTAGAGTTTGACTGTGGGGGCTCTGCTTGGCTCTGTTTTGAGAGAAGCTCTTCATGCTTCCTCTCCATGATGATAGAGGGATGTCCTTGGGCCTTAAACACCAAGGATTCTTCATTCACTTGAATGATCAACTCTCCTCTATCAACATCAATCACAGCCTTTGCTGTGGCTAGGAAGGTCTGCCAAGGATGATGGATTCATCCATGCACTTCCCAGTCTCTAGGACTATGAAGTCAGTAGGGATGTAATGGTCTTCAATCTTCACCAAAACATTCTCTACAAGTCCATGAGCTTGTTTTCTTGAATTGTCTGCCATCTCTAATGAGATTCTTGCAGCTTGCACCTCAAAGATCCCTAATTTCTCCATTACAGAGAGGGGCATGAGGTTTACACTTGACCCTAAGTCACACAAGGCCTTCTTGAAGGTCATGGTGCCTATGGTACAAGGTATAGAAAACTTCCCAGGATCCTGCCTCTTTTGAGGCAGTTTCTGCCTAGACAAGTCATTCAGTTCTTTGGTGAGCAAGGGTGGTTCATCCTCCCAAGTCTCATTTCCAAATAACTTGTCATTCAGTTTCATGATTGCTCCAAGGTATTTAGCAACTTGCTCTTCAGTGACATACTCATCCTCTTCAGAGGAAGAATACTCATCAGAGCTCATGAATGGCAGAAGTAAGTCCAATGGAATCTCTATGGTCTCATTTTGAGCCTCAGATTCCCATTGTTCCTCATTGAGGAACTCAGAGGAGATTGGTACACGCCCACTGAGGTCTTCCTCAGTGGCGTCCTCCTCCTCTCTTTCCTCTCCATATTTGGCCATGTCTATGGCTTTGCACTCTCCTTTTGGATTTTCTTCTGTATTACTTGGGAGAGTGCTAGGAGGGAGTTCAGTAACTTTCTTGCTCAGCTGACCCACTTGTCCTTCCAAATTTCTGATGGAGGACCTTGTTTCATTCATGAAACTTTGAGTGGTCTTTATTAGATCAGAGACCATTGTTGCTAAGTCAGAAGTATTCTGCTTAGAACTCTCTGTCTGTTGCTGAGAAGATGATGGAAAAGGCTTGCCATTGCTAAACCTGTTTCTTCCACCATTATTGTTATTGAAACCTTGTTGAGGTCTCTCTTGATTCTTCCATGAGAAATTGGGGTGATTTCTCCATGAAGAATTGTAGGTGTTTCCATAGGGTTCTCCTAGGTAATTCACCTCTTCCATTGAAGGGTTCTCAGGATTATAGGCTTTTTCCTCAGATGAAGCTTCCTTAGTACTGCTTGGTGCATTTTGCATTCCAGACAGACTTTGAGAAATCAAATTGACTTGTTGAGTCAATATCTTATTCTGAGCCAATATGGCATTCAGAGTATCAATCTCAAGAACTCCTTTCTTCTGATTAGTCCCATTGTTCACAGGATTCCTTTCAGAAGTGTACATGAATTGGTTATTTGCAACCATTTCAATTAATTCTTGAGCTTCTGCAGGCGTCTTCTTCAGATGAAGAGATCCTCCAGCAGAGCTATCCAAAGACATCTTGGATAGTTCAGAGAGACCATCATAGAAAATACCTATGATGCTCCATTCAGAAAGCATGTCTGAAGGACATCTTCTGATTAATTGTTTGTATCTTTCCCAAGCTTCATAGAGGGATTCTCCATCCTTCTGTCTGAAGGTTTGGACTTCCACTCTAAGCTTACTCCATCTTTGTGGTGGAAAGAACTTTGCCAAGAAGGCATTGACTAGCTTTTCCCAAGAGTCCAGGCTTTCTTTAGGTTGAGAATCCAACCATATTCTAGCTCTGTCTCTTACAGCAAAAGGGAATAGCATCAGTCTATAGACCTCAGGGTTAACCCCATTAGTCTTGACTGTGTCACAGATTTGCAAGAATTCAGCTAAGAACTGATGAGGATCTTCCATTGGAAGTCCATGGAACTTGCAATTCTGTTGCATTAGAGAAACTAATTGAGGCTTAAGCTCAAAGTTGTTTGCTCCAATGGCAGGGATAGAGATGCTTCTCCCATAGAAATCAGGAGTAGGTGCAGTGAAGTCACCCAACACCTTCCTTGCATTGTTGGCATTGTTGTTGTTTTCGGCTGCCATGTGTTCTTCTTCCTTGAAGAATTCGGTCAGGTCCTCTAAAGAGAGTTGTGCCTTGGCTTCTCTTAGCTTTCTCTTCAAGGTTCTCTCGGGTTCAGGGTCAGCTTCAACAAGAATGCCTTTGTCTCTGCTCCTGCTCATATGAAAGAGAAGAGAAACAGAAAGTGTGGAATCCTCTATGTCACAGTATAGAGATTCCTTGAAATGTCAGAGGAAAAGAGAAATAGAAAGAAGAAGGAGAGGAAGAATTCGAACTTTAATTAGATAAGGTTCGAATTGTGCATTTAGAAGGAGTGGTACTCCATAAATAGAAGGATGTGGGAAGGAGGGAAGTAATTTTTCGAAAATTAATTAAAATATTTTGAAAACATTTTTGAAAAACACTAATTGATTTTCGAAAATAAAAGTGGAAAAGAAATCAAGTGATTTTTGAAAAAGATTTTTAAATTAGAAATCAAAAAGATTTGATTGAAAACTATTTTGAAAAAGATGTGGTTAAAAAGATTTAATTGAAAAGTTATGGTTTTAAAAAGATGTGATTGAGAAGATATGATTTGAAAACAATTTTAAAAGATATGATTTGAAAACAATTTGAAAAGATATGATTTTAAAAATTAATGACTTGCCTAACAAGAAAAGATATGATTCAAACATTAAACCTTTCTCAACAGAAAAGGTAACAATCTTGAAATTTTGAATCAAATCATTAATTGTTAGTAAGTATCTTTGAAAAAGGAAAGAAATTAATTTTGAAAACATTTGATTGAAAAGATATGATTTGAAAAAGATTTGATTTTGAAAAACTTTGAAAACTTAAAAAAAATCTGATTTTGAAAACAAAATCTTCCTCCTAGCACCATCCTGGCGTTAAACGCCCAGAATGGTATACATTCTGGCGTTTAACGCCCAAAATGCTACCTTTTTGGGCGTTAAACGCCCAACCAGGTACCCTGGCTGGCGTTTAAACGCCAGTCTGCCTTCTTCACTGGGCATTTTTGAATGCTCAGCTTTTTCTGTATAATTCCTCTGCAGTATGTTCTAAATCTTCAATTCTTTGTATTATTGACTTGAAAAGACACAAATTAAAAATATTTTTGGATTTTTAATAATCAAAATGCAAAAGGAATCAATTAACAATGCATGCAAGACACCAAACTTAGCAGTTTGTATACTACTGACACTAACAATATGAGAATGCATATGAGACACACAAAATGCTTCAAGTCAATAGAATTCAAAGATTAGAACACAAAAATCATCAAGAATTACTTGAGGATCCTTAAGACACATGAATGAATGCATGCAATTGACACTAAACTTAAGATGAGACACTAGACTTAAGCATGAAACATCAAATATTTTTGGTTTTTATGATTTTGTAAATTTTTTTTTTGTGTTTTTCGAAAATTAAGTGGGAAAAGGTATCAAAATCCTTGATGAGAATTCCAGGAATCAGTGCAATGCTAGTCTAAGACTCTGGTCCAGGAATTAGACATGGCTTCACAGCCAGCCAAGCTCTCAAAGAAAGCTTCGGTCCAAAACACTAGACATGACCAAAGGTCAGCCAAATCTTAGCAGATCACTGCTCCAAGAGCAAAATTGATGAGAATCAACAAGCTCTTGTGGTGATAAGTTGAAACCTCGGTCCAATCAGATTAGACATGGCTTCTCAGCCAGCCAGATTTCAACAAATCATCATGAAACTCTAGAATTCATCTTCAAGAATTTCGAAAAAAAAAATAGTTAATCTAAGCAACAAGATGAACCGTCAGTTGTCCAAACTAGAACAATCCCAGGCATTGTTACCAAAAGCTTGCTCAAAACTTGAACAATCCCCGGCAACGGCGCCAAAAACTTGGTGCGCGAAATTGTGAACAATACTTTTCACAACTCTCATAATCCCTGGTCATGAACTCCAAAAACTTGGTGGTTCAATTCCATGGCATTACACAACTTCGCACAACTAACCAGCAAGTGCACTGGGTCGTCCAAGTAATACCTTACGTGAGTAAGGGTCGATCCCACGGAGATTGTTAGCATTGAAGCAAGCTATGGTCATCTTGTAAATCTTAGTCAGGCAAACTCAAATGTATATGATGATGAACGAAAATAATATAAAGATAAAGATAGTGATACTTATGTATATCATTGGTGTAAGAGCTTCAGACAAGCGTATGAAGATGCCTTCCCTTCCGTCTCTCTGCTTTCCTGCTGCCTTCTTCCAATCCTTTCTTACTCCTTTCCATGGCAAGCTCGTGTAGGGTTTCACTGTTGTCAGCAGCTACCTCCCATCCGCGCAGTGAAAGCTAATGCACGCACTCTGTCACAGTGCTACCAATCACCGGTTTGGTTCCCTCCCCTACCGGAATAGAATCACTCTTTTGCGTCTGTCACTAACGCCCAGTAGGTTACAGGTTTGAAGCACGTCACAGTCATTCAATCATTGAATCCTACTCAGAATACCACAGACAAGGTTAGACCTTCCGGATTCTCTTGAATGCCGCCATCAGTTCTTGCCTATACCACGAAGACTCTGATCTCACGGAATGGTTGGCTCGTTTGTCAGGCGAGCACTCGGTTGTCAGGCGATCAACCATGCATCGTGCAATCAGGAATCCAAGAGACATTCACTAAGCCTCAGATGCTTGTAGAACAAGAATGGTTGTCAGTCACCTTGTTCATGGGTGAGAATGGTGATGGGCGTCAATCATCACCTTCATCATGTTGAAGAACAAGTGATATCTTGGACAAAGAACAAGCGGAATTGAATGGAAGAACAATAGTAATTGCATTAATACTCGAGGCACAGCAGAGCTCCACACCTTAATCTATGGTGTGTAGAAACTCCACCGTTGAAAATACATAAGAACAAAAGTGATCATTGGTTTCGGCCCCAAAGAGGGAACCAGAAGAACCAAGATGAAAATACAATAGTAAAAGGTCCTACTTATAGAAAACTAGTACATAGATGAGTAAATGACATAAAAATCCACTTCCGGGCCCACTTGGTGTGTGCTTGGGCTGAGCAATGAAGCTTTTTCGTGTAGAGACTCTCCTTGGAGTTAAACGCCAGCTTTAGTGCCAGTTTGGGCGTTTAACTCCCAATTAGGTGCCAGTTCCGGCGTTTAACGCTGGAATTTCTTGAGGTGACTTTGAACGCCGGTTTGGGCCATCAAATCTTGGGCAAAGTATGGACTATTATATATTGCTGGAAAGCCCAGGATATCTACTTTCCAACGCCGTTGAGAGCGCGCCAATTGGGCTTCTGTAGCTCCAGAAAATCCACTTCGAGTGCAGGGAGGTCAGAATCCAACAGCATCTGCAGTCCTTTTGAGTCTCTGGATCAGATTTTTGCTCAGGTCCCTCAATTTCAGCCAGAAAATACCTGAAATCACAGAAAAACACACAAACTCATAGTAAAGTCCAGAAAAGTGAATTTTAATTAAAAACTAATAAAAATATACTAAAAACTAACTAGATCATACTAAAAATATACTAAAAACAATGCCAAAAAGTGTACAAATTATCCGCTCATCAGCTACCTCCAGGGTGAAAATTTTTTTCTTCTGTTTTTGACTCTGTTTTTTAATTTTTTTTATTTTTTCGTGACTCCTCATGATCATGTACCTAATTAAACACAAAATTAACAAAGAAACAAAATAAAATAAAATTAGATAAATAAAATTGGGTTGCCTCCCAACAAGCGCTTCTTTAATGTCAATAGCTTGACAGTGGCTCTCATGAAGCCACAAGGTGATCAGGTCAATCTAAGTGTGGTCCCAACACCAAACTTAGAGTTTGGATATGGGGTATGAACACCAAACTTAGAGTTTGGTTGTGGCCTCACAACACCAAACTTAGAGTTTGACTGTGTGGGCTCTTCTTGACTCTGAACTGAGAGAAGTTCTTCATGCTTACTCTCTTTTGTCACAGAGGGATGGCCATGTGCCTTAAACACAAGGTAGTCCCCATTCAATTGAAGGACTAATTCTCCTTTGTTGACATCTATCACAGCTCCTGCTGTGGCTAGGAAAGGTCTTCCAAGGATGATGCAATCATCCTCTTCCTTCCTAGTGTCTAAGATTATGAAATCAGTAGGGATGTAAAGGCCTTCAACCTTTACTAGCACGTCCTCTACTAATCCATAGGCTTGTCTCAATGACTTGTCTGCCAACTGTAATGAGAACAAGGCAGGTTGTACCTCAATGATCCCCAGCTTCTCCATTACAGAGAGTGGCATAAGATTTATCCCTGACCCCAGGTCACATAGAGCTTTTTCAAAGCTCATGGTGCCAATGGTACAAGGCATTGAGAACTTGCCAGGATCTTGCTTCTTTTGAGGTAGAGTTCTCTGAATCCAAGTATCTAGTTCACTAATGAGCAAGGGAGGTTCACTTTCCCAAGTCTGATTACCAAATAACTTGGCATTCAGCTTCATGATAGCTCCTAAATATTGAGCAACTTGCTTTCCAGTCACATCTTCATCCTCTTCAGAGGATGAATAGTCTTCAGAGCTCATGAATGGCAGAAGGAGATTTAATGGAATCTCTATGGTCTCTAGATGACCCTCAGATTCCTCAGGATCCTTAATAGGAAACTCCTTCTTGTTTGAGGGATGTCCCAGGAGGTCTTTCTCACTAGGATTTTCGTCCTCCTCCTCCCTTGTGCATTCGGCCATATTGACTATGTCAATGGCCTTGCACTCTCCTTTTGGATTCTCTTCTGTATTGCTTGGAAGAATACTGGGAGGAGTTTCAATGACTTTCTTACTCAGCTGGCCCACTTGTGCCTCCAAATTTCTAATGAAGGATCTTGTTTCATTCATGAAACTGAAAGTGGCCTTTGACAGATCAGAGACTATATTGGCTAAATTAGAATTGTTTTGTTCAGAATTCTCTGTCTGTTGCTGAGAAGATGATGGATATGGCTTGCTATTGCCTAGCCTGTTGCGTCCACCATTGTTAAAGCCTTGTTGAGGCTTTTGCTGATCCTTCCAGGAGAAATTTGGATGATTTCTCCATGATGAGTTATAGGTAATTAACCTCTGCCATGGCAGGGTTCTTAGGATCATAAGCTTCTTCAGAAGCTGCCTCTCTAGTACTGTTGGATGCATGTTGCAATCCATTCAGATTTTGAGAGATTATGTTGACCTGTTGAGTCAACATTTTGTTCTGAGCCAGTATGGCATTCAGAGCATCAATTTCAAGAACTCCTTTCTTCTGAGGTACCCCATTGTTCACGGAATTCCTCTCAGAGGTGTACATGAACTGGTTGTTTGCAACCATGTCAATGAGTTCTTGAGCCTCTTCAGGCGTTTTCTTCAGGTGGATAGATCCACCTGCAGAATGGTCCAATGACATTTTCGAAAATTCAGAGAGACCATAATAGAATATATCTAATATGGTCCATTCCGAAAACATGTCAGATGGACATCTTTTGGTCAGCTGCTTGTATCTTTCCCAAGCTTCATAGAGGAATTCACCATCTTTTTGTTTGAAGGTTTGAACATCCACTCTCAGCTTGCTCAGCTTTTGAGGAGGAAAGAATTTATCTAAGAATGCAGTGACAAGCTTATCCCATGAGTCCAGGCTATCCTTGGGTTGTGAATCCAACCATACTCTAGCTCTGTCTCTTACAGCAAAAGGGAAAAGCATGAGTCTGTAGACTTCAGGATCAACTCCATTCGTCTTTACAGTCTCACAGATCTGCAAGAATTCAGTTAAAAACTGATAAGGATCTTCAGATGGAAGTCTATAAAACTTGCAGTTTTGTTGCATTAAAGCAACTAGTTGAGGCTTAAGCTCAAAGTTATTGGCTCCAATGGCAGGAATGGAGATGCTTCTTCCATCAAACTTGGACGTTGGCTTTGTGAAGTCACCAAGCATTCTCCTTGCATTATTATTATTTTCGGCCATCTCCTTCTCTTGTTCTAATGTTTCTGAAAGGTTACCTTTAGAATAATTTAATTTAGCTTCTCTTAATTTTTTCTTCAAAGTCCTTTCAGGTTCTGGATCAATTTCAACAAGAGTGCCTTTATCCCTGTTCCTGCTCATATGAAAGAGAAGAAAACAAGAAAAGAAAAAGGAATCCTCTATGTCACAGTATAGAGATTCCTTTATGTTAGTAGAAAAAGAAGGGGGTAGAAGAAAGAAGAAGGATTCGGATTTTTGGATGAAGAGAGGTGGAGAGAAGTGTTAGTAATTAAATAATTAAATAGAAGAAGAAAAGAGAAGAGAGAATTCGAAAATAAGTTTGAAAAGGAGTTAGTGATTTTCGAAAATTAGAGATAAATTGTAATTAAAATTAAACATGAAACAATTAATTAATTAAAAAGAATTTTTGAAAAAGGGGGAGATATTTTCGAAAATAGAGAGGGAAAAGTAGTTAGGTGGTTTTGAAAAAGATAAGAAACAAACAAAAAGTTAGTTAGTTGATTGAAAAAAAGATTTGAAATCAAATTTGAAAAAGATAAGAAGATAGTAAGTTAGATAAGATATTTTGAAATCAAATTTTGAAAAAAAATATAAAATTTTTTTGAAAAATATAAAATAAAAGATAAAAAGATTTAATTCAAAAATTTTGAAATTATTTACTTCACTAACAAGAAACTACAAGATAAGATTCTAGAACTTAAAGATTGAACCTTTCTTAACAAGAAAGTAACAAACTTCAAATTTTTGAACCAATCACATTAATTGTTAGCTAATTTTCGAAAATTAGATGTAAAGATAAGAAAAAGATTTTGAAAATAATTTGAAAAATATTTTTAAAATTTTCGAAAAGAAAGTAAAAAAAATGAAAAAGATATGATTTTTGAAAAAGATTTTGAAAAGATAAGATTTTTAAAATTGAAATTTTGACTTGACTTGTAAGAAACCACTAATTTTGAAAATTTTTGACCAAGTCAACCCAAAATTTCGAAAATTTAGAGGGAAATAAGGAAAAGATATATTTTTTTTTTGATTTTTGAATTTTTAATTATGAAAGAGAAAAACAACAAAAATACTTTATGCATGAAATTTTTAGATCAAAACCATGAATGCATGCAAGAATGCTATGAATGTCAAGATGAACACCAAGAACACTTTGAAGATCATGATGAACATCAAGAACATATTTTTGAAAAATTTTTGATGCAAAGAAAACATGCAAGACACCAAACTTAGAAATTTTTAATGCATGGAAAATATGAATGCAAAAATGCACATGAAAAACAAGAAAAGACACAAAACAAGAAATCATCAAGATCAAACAAGAAGACTTATCAAGAACAACTTGAAGATCATGAAGAACACTATGAATGCATGGCATTTTCGAAAAAAAATGCAAGAAAAATTTTAAAGCATACAATTGACACCAAACTTAAAAATTGACTCAAGACTCAAACAAGAAACACAAAATATTTTTGATTTTTATGATTTTCTAATTTTTTTTGGATTTTTATTAATATTTTCGAAAATATTTTTGAAAAAAAACGAAAAAGAAAAGAAAATTTTGAAAAAGATTTTTGAAAAGAAAATTACCTAATCTGAACAACAAGATGAACCGTCAGTTGTCCATACTCGAACAATCCCCGGCAACGGCGCCAAAAACTTGGTGGACGAAATTGTGATCAATGTTCTTGTATCATTTGTGATCAATGTTCTAATTATGGCACTGGTTGAATTCACAACTCCGTTCAACTAACCAGCAAGTGTACTGGGTCGTCCAAGTAATAAACCTTACGTGAGTAAGGGTCGAATCCACAGAGATTGTTGGTATGAAGCAAGCTGTGGTCACCTTGTAAATCTCAGTCAGGCAGATTAAAATTGTTTATGGTTCGAAAATTAATAATAAAATAAGAAATAATAAAAGGGATAGAATACTTATGTAGATTCATTGGCATAGGAATTTCAGTTAAGTATATGAAGATGCTGTATGGCCCAAGAACGCCTGCCCTCCTACTGCTTCAACTCAATCCTTCTTACTCCTTTCCATGGCAAGCTGTGTATAGGGGTTCACCATCAGCGGTGGCTACTTTCAATCCTCTCGGGAAAATGATCCTATGCGGTTGTCAGTCGCACGGCTAATCGTCTGGAGGCATCACCCATGGTTGATGGCTACATCCCATCCTCGCAGTGAAAACTAATGCTCACGCACTCTGTCACAGTACGGCTAATCACTGGTTGGTTCCCGCTCCTACTGGAATAGAATCCCTTGATTCTTTTGCGTCTGTCACTAACGCCCAGCACTTGCAAGTTTGAAGCACGTCACAGTCATTCATTACCGGAATCCTACTCGGAATACCACAGACAAGGTTAGACTTTCCGGATCCCCAGGATCCTACTCGGAACACCACAGACAAGGTTGGACTTTCCGGATCCTCATAAATGCCGCCATCTATCTAGCTTATACCACGAAGATTCTGTTGGGGAATCTAAGAGATACACATTCAAGCTCTGTTGCATGTAGAACGGAAGTGGTTGTCAATCACGCGCGTTCATAAGTGAGAATGATAATGAGGGTTATCTAACTCATCACATTCATCTTGTTCTTGGGTACGAATGAATATCTTGGAATAAAACTAAGATAGCATTTGAATAAAAGAAGATAGAATTGCATTAATACTTGAGGTACAGCAGAGCTCCACACCCTTAATCTATGGTGTGCAGAAACTCCACCGTTGAAAAATACATAAGTAAAAGAGGTTCAGGCATGGCCGGATGGCCAGCCCTCTCCATGATCAAGTGACCGAATGATTCAAAGACTTAAAGTGGTCAAAAGATATCTAATACAATAGATAAATGTCCTATATATACTAGACTAGCTACTAGGGTTTACATGAGTAAGTAAATGATGCATAAATCCACTTCCGGGGCCCACTTGGTGTATGCTTGGGCTGAGCTTGATCAATCCACGAGCTGAGGCTTCTCTTGGAGTTGAACTTTGAGTTATGACGTGTTTTGGGCGTTCAACTCCGGATCATGACGTTTTTCTGGCGTTTAACTCCAGACAGCAGCATGAACTTGGCGTTCAACGCCAAGTTACGTCGTCATTCTTCGAATAAAGTATGAACTATTATATATTGCTGGAAAGCCCTGGATGTCTACTTTCCAACGCCGTTGAGAGCGCGCCAATTGAAGTTCTGTATCTCCAGAAAATCCATTTCGAATGCAGGGAGGTCAGAATCCAACAGCATCAGCAGTCCTTTTGTCAGCCTTTTTCAGAGTTTTGCTCAAATCCCTCAATTTCAGTCAGAATTTACCTGAAATCACAGAAAAACACACAAACTCATAGTAAAGTCCAGAAATGTGAATTTAACATAAAAACTAATGAAAACATCCCTAAAAGTAGCTTGAACTTACTAAAAACTACCTAAAAACAATGCCAAAAAGCGTATAAATTATCCGCTCATCACCCTCCTGCCACAGTGTGCACTAAGTCGACAGCTTCTTTGTCGAAATGAGGAATCGAAATCCCTTCACCTCTTAAGGTAGTAACGCTTTGCATTCGCAGGAACTCTTTCGAGTTCGGTAACATCGTTCAATTCATAGGTTTGTGATTCGAGGAGTTCTCTTTTCAGTACCTTATCAAGAGTACAGAGTTCCTCACTACTGCTTTTAAGCCTGTCCTTTGGAGCCTGAGAAACTTGACGTAACTGGATCTGATACTCTCGTTCTGTGCGTGAGCACTCCACTTGCTGAGAATCTCATCTTGTTTTTCTTCTTCATTTTTCAAATTAAGTAAGTATGTGGTGACTTCTTTCCTTTGTTTGGCTTGAGTCCAATCTCATCTGTCAGGAGATGGAGTCGTCTTGCTTAGTAAGGAGTTGTTAGAGTCTTCTGGTAGTCGCTTGTCTTATGAGTGAATCTCGATCTATGGCCTATTTGATTGAAGCTGAAGGCCTGTTCAAAAGATCAGATAGGCGGATGAGAGCAAGAAAATGGAGCGATGAAACCTTGAAGGCCATGAATAACCACCATGCCGTTGTTAAAGAGATCAGGTTGCGTGATCACCACCCCTCCGAAAAAGACCTTAGCACTAGCTGTTGTGCTGGTCTTTCTATTGACCGAATCAGAGGTGACGGTGATGCAACGGCCTGGACTCAAGGTCTCGATCTTGGTACCAAAAGAAAGTCTCCGCATATAATCAATTGTGAAGAGACCAGGAACAATGTGCTCACGAAGGAGGTTAGGGAAAGAGAAAGAGAAGCAGGTGCGGAGGGAGGCATCTAATGGAGCGAAGATCGTTTCAGGGAACTTACTACAGAGCCAGGCAGAGGCAGCGGAGGCCGCGGAGTCAGAGAGTGAAGGAGCCGCCGTGGCTAGCTCGTGGAAGCCGAGATGGGACAAGATCGGAGGGAGGAGTGCTGTGTGAGAGAAGAACGAGTTTTCTTGGAGTTCTTGTGGAGTCGACGGTGTAGTTGCCGTTGTGGAAGGTGTGAAGCTTGCTTCCAGTCCTTCAATGGCGCTCACTCTGGAGAGGCTGCCTTACTACCTTTCCTAGCACTTGGGTAAGCGTTCTTCTTACAACAAACGGTTCGATCAAAGAGTGCAGCTGGCTAAGCCGCATCTTCTGCTTTAGCTTTAGCGCGAGTGCTTGAAAGTGACTGTCTTCACTTAGTCCAAAGAGAGGGAATGCGGGCTCCTTTCACTTGAATGAATTCTTTTCTTCGAAGGCTGCAAGGGTGAAGATACTAAGGTGATTTGGCACTCCTGGTCAGCTTTCTTTCGTTTGGGTTTTCGTCCATCTGCCTTTACGATAGCCAATTATGCGTGCCTGGTGCATGAAATTGTGATTCATTCTTTTCACAACTCAAACAGTCCCCAGTAATGGCTCCAAAAACTTGGTGCTCAATACCATGGTCTAAACATAATTTCACAACTTCGCACAACTAACCAGCAAGTGCACTGGGTCGTCCAAGTAATAAACCTTACGCGAGTAAGGGTCGATCCCACGGAGATTGTTGGTATGAAGCAAGCTATGGTCACCTTGTAAATCTCAGTCAGGCAGATTCAAATGGTTATGGATGATATATGAATAAAGCATAAAATAAAGATAGAGATACTTATGTAATTCATTGGTGAGAATTTCAGATAAGCGTATGGAGATGCTTTGTCCCTTCCGTCTCTCTGCTTTCCTACTGTCTTCATCCAATCCTTCTTACTCCTTTCCATGGCAAGCTGTATGTTGGGCATCACTATTGTCAGTGGCTACAATCCCGTCCTCTCAGTGAAAATGTTCAACGCACTTTGTCACGGCACGGCTAATCATCTGTCGGTTCTCAATCAGGTTGGAATAGAATCCATTGATTCTTTTGCGTCTGTCACTAACGCCCAGCCTTCAGGAGTTTGAAGCTCGTCACAGTCATTCAATCATTGAATCCTACTCAGAATACCATAGACAAGGTTTAGACCTTCCGGATCCTCTTGAATGCTGTCATCAATTCTAGCTTATACCACGAAGATTTCGATTAAGGGATCCAAGAGATATCCACTCAATCTAAGGTAGAACGGAGGTGGTTGTCAGGCACACGTTCATAGGTGAGAATGATGATGAGTGTCATAGATCATCACATTCATCAAGTTGAGTAACAAGTGATATCTTAAAACAAGAACAAGCTGAATTGAATAGAAGAACAATAGTAATTGCATTAATATTCGAGGTACAGCAGAGCTCCACACCTTAATCTATGGTGTGTAGAAACTCCACCGTTGAAAATACATAAGAACAAGGTCTAGGCATGGTCGAATGACCAGCCCCATGATCTAAGATAGCATAAAAATACTCAAAGATAGCTACCCAGATGATCCTAAGATCGAAAATGATCAAAAGATGAAAATACAATAGTAAAAGGTTCTATTTGTAGAGAACTAGTAGCTTAGGGTTTACAAAAATGAGTAAATGACATAAAAATCCACTTCCGGGTCCACTTGGTGTGTGCTTGGGCTGAGCATTGAAGCTTTCATGTGTAGAGACTTTTCTTGGAGTTAAACGCCAGTTTTTGTGCCAGTTTGGGCGTTTAACTCCCATTCTTGTGCCAGTTCCGGCGTTTAACGCCGGGCAATTTTGAGCTGATTTGAAACGCCAGTTTGGGCCATAAAATCTTGGGCAAAGTATGGACTATTATATATTGCTGGAAAGCCCAGGATGTCTACTTTCCAACGCCGTTGAGAGCTCGCCAATTGGGCTTCTGTAGCTCCAGAAAATCTACTTCGAGTGCAGGGAGGTCAGAATCCAACAGCATCTGCAGTCCTTTTCAGTCTCTGAATCAGATTTTTGCTCAGGTCCCTTAATTTCAGCCAGAAAATACCTGAAATCATAGAAAAACACACAAACTCATAGTAAAGTCCAGAAAAGTGAATTTTAACTAAAAACTAATAAAAATATACTAAAAACTAACTAAAACATACTAAAAACATACTAAAAACAATGCCAAAAAGCGTATAAATTATCCGCTCATCAGTGCCGCTGAAGAGGAAGGCGTCACTTACTGTACTACTATCGGCTTTTTTCCGCAGGTTGAAGAAAGAAGGCTTCTATCAGAGTGGGAATAGCAGGGTGAAAGTTACATGGACAGGTTACCAACAGGGGTCGATGGCAGGTTCGATTACGGAGAAGTCAATACTCAATGATTATGCGGAGGGTCCAGCAGTCACAAATAACCCAAGCAGAAGGGTCAAGCCTATTTGAATTTGTTATTGGAAAATTAGGAGGAAGATATCTGTCATGGAGAGGCAATCCTCAAATACGTACTTTGACCTGACGGCTTACCGTTCTTAGCTTCTGATGGGAATTCTAAGTAGTATTGTCCATCGGAACCATCAATCATAAGATTAGCTTCTTTGTGGATTCCCGACCTTCCGTTATGACTGAGTGGTGCCTCCACTGTAGGTATGGCCGAGCATCCCGTTCTCCCGAATCCGGCTCAACGACCGCTAGCCGACTTCATTTTTCACTACGCTTGGGTGTCTTCCGACGTGAGGGACACCCCCCAGGTTACGAAGGAGGGTCTTCAAAACTTGCGCCAGGCGGGGCTCTTATGCGGGGGTGGTTCCGAGGAAGCGCTTTACCAGGCATATGTTCCCGCTGCTCGGAAGCGCGTCTGCCAGAAAAATTTGATGGCTCCCCGAGTTATCGATTGGATGTGGGTTTATGAACCCATGTTCACGACTTTGGGGGTTCGTCTACCCTTCTCTCGCTTCGTCATGGGTTTTCTTAACCGTTGTGATGTTGCTCCATCGCAATTGCATCCAAACAGCTGGGCTATCATCTGTTGTTTCGAGATGGTTTGCAAATATCTGGAGCTTCCAACTTCTGTAAACATCTTCCTCTACCTCTTTCTTCTCACAAGTCCTTCTCGTCAGAAAGCAAAAAAGGGGTATATGTCTTTTAAGGCCCAACAAGGTCGTAGGATCTTTGGCCTTTTTGAGGATTCTTATCATGGCTTTAAGTCAATTTTTTTCAAGGTTAGGCCCATTGAGGGTCATCAGCCCTTCTGGTTAACTGTCGAGTGGGAGAGACGGATCCTGACCTACTGGAGTTTCGGAGCGGGATCCGATTATCTGACAAAAATTTCTTATGACTAGTTGAGTCCGGAGGATCGCAATATTGCTGACATCTCGTTAGCAATTTTTGGGGAGAGAAATATTAATCCTTGTATGGTTATGGGGGATCGGGAGGACGGTTGGTCTTATGTTGGTGAGTTATTTACTTTTTATTTCTTGTGCCTTCACTCTTCTATTGCTCATACCTTTCCCTTTGTTGCTTTCAGTTTTTATGGCTGGCGGGAAGAAAACTCTGGCTGATTTGATGAGCCTCATCCAAGAAAGTGATGAGGATGGTGAGGACTCATCGGCGACTTCTTCGGCGAGCCAGGACCGCGAGGTTGCCAGGGAGACAGTGGTTTGGCTGACGGGGTTGATCAAGGTCAGCCTGATAAGGCTGAGGCCCTGTTGGGAACCCCTCGGGGAACCCAAGCGTGGAGGCGGAGGTGGTTCGTGATGATGATCCGGGGTTTGATGATGACGTGAAGGTCGTCAGCAACCCTAAAAAAAGAAAACGTGACTTCGGGAAGACGCTTTCGGTCATGGAGAAAAACTTTGATGCTGGGGGTTTTATTGAGTCCCAATTGCTCCCCGGCACCGATGAGTTTTTCTGTGACGCCGATCTTTCCGGGCAGGCAAGGTGGATCTATCGCAGCCTTCTTCGAGCGGCGACTATTGCGAAGAAGGTGGAGCCTATTTTGGGAAATTATCACAACATGGAGGTGAAGCTTCGGGACTCCCAAAAGGATTTGACGGATTCAAGGTCTCGGGAGGAGTCTTTGAAGACGAAGCTATCCGAGTTGGAGGAGAAGTCCAAGGAGTATGCCGAGGAAGCGAATAGGTTGGTGGAGTGGGATGTTGCTTTGATGAAGGACTTAAACACCTCTCGTGGTGAGGCTGCCGCAGTTAAGAAGAAGATTGAGGAGCTGGAGGGAAAACTTAAGTTAGTAGAAAGCTCGGCAGAGGCTGCCCGTAAGGATATGGTTGCTTTGGAGAAGAAAAATAGGAAACTTGCACAGGGGGCTCGGGAGGCCGTAAAGTTGACCGAAGAAGGGATCAAGCTTCAGGTAGCTGTGCTGGCTCCCATCTCAATCTTTCCCAAGTTGGAGCTTTCAAGACTGTTGAGAATGGGAAGATCGTTGATATCTTGAAGTCCTGAGGTGGGGATCCCTTTTTTTCTGCCTTTTGCTTTGTGGTTGGTACCTTTTATTTCTGGGCCTGTTTAGGCGCCTTTGTTTGTAATGAACACTTTTCCTTTCCATGAATTTGTTTAATGTTTATTTGCTTGCTCGGTCCGTTGCGTTTTTGCTTTTGTTTTGTTGCTTTCGTTTACCCAAACCGTCGTGGCTTTTTGTTTTATCCGCTTGTTCAGGCCTCTGTGGCTTTGCTTTTATTTTATCGCTTCCGTTTATCTGGACCGCAGTGGCTTTTTGTTTTACCGTTTTTATAGTATTTTACCGCCCTTTGTCGCTTGTTTTAAGTTAGGTCCCTTTGGTTCTCGGGGTGATCAGTCCCGAGCTTCCGTTAGGTCGACCGTTCATTATTAACATCATTATGTTGCTTTGAAAATCTTGCAAAGAACAAAGTTCATTATATATATGCATACGCGAAACTTTAAAACAGAAGGGTAATGTATATATACATAAATGAAGGAGTAAAATTAAAGGGGCTAATGTGGATGTGGCCGTGTTGTCGGGCCGTTCTGTCACTTCCCTTATGAATAGAACCTTCTTATGTTTTCCCCGTTCCATGTTCTCGGAATCTCTTTTCCATCTAGTTTTTCCAGCTTGTACGCACCTTTGCCGAGGACTTCTTTTACCCTGTAGGGTCCTTCCCAATTCGCAGCCAACTTGACTTCTCCTGGGGTTGGTGGTCCTATGTCATTACATCGTAAGACCAGGTCGCCTTCCCCGAGGTTTTTTTTATCACTTTACTGTTGTATCTTAGGACTATCCTTTGTTTAATTGCTGTTTCTCTCATATGTGCCATTTGCCTTATTTCTTCAACTAGGTCCTTCTCAACTGCCTCACTTCCTCCTCCGAGGAGTAGTCTTGGGCTCGGCTCCCCTATTTCGACTGAGATGACTGCGTCGATCCCATATGTGAGTCGGAAGAGGGTCTCGCCAGTAGATGATTGTGGGGAGGTTCTGTAGGACCATAAGGCTGAGGCTAGCTCGTCTGCCCATGAGCCTTTCTTCCCTTCAAGTCATTTCTTCAGCCCTTTAAAGATGACTTTGTTGGCTGCTTCTACTTGTCCGTTGCTTTGAGGGTGCTCGACGGAGGAGAAATTTTTCTTGATTCCTAGTCCCAAGAGGAACTCTTTGAACTTTTTGTCGGTGAACTGTCTTTCGTTATCCGATATGACGGACACCAGGATCCCAAACCTAGTGATGACTTGCCTCCAAAAAATTTTTTGGCAGTTTGCTACGGATATGCTGGCTAGTGACTCCGCCTCCAACCACTTGGTGTAGTAGTCTACGGCTACTATTAAATATTTTACTTGCCCTGGCCTGGGTGGGAATGGCCCCAAGAGGTCGACTCCCCATTGGGCGAAAGGTCGGGGTGCCATCATCAAGCTGAGTTCCTCGGGTGGGGATTTGTGAAAGTTGGCATTTTTTTGGCATTTCCTGCACTTCCTAACGAAGTCCTGAGCGTCCGACATCAAGGTGGGCCAGTAATAACCTGCTCGGATGATCTTTCTTGCCAACGACCTTCCTCCAATGTGGTGACCGCAACATCCCTCATGGACTTCGCTCAAAACGTAGTCCGTTAGGTCGGGTCGGAGGCATTTGTGCAAAGGTTGATGGAGTCCCCGCTTGTACAACTACCTTTGTATAGTCACATATTTCGGAGCCTCTCTTCTGATGGCTTGGGCTTCTTTTTCATCTGGTGGTGTTTCGCCTCTCTCTATGTATCGGAGGATGGGTGAAGAACTGAAGATTGATGGTTTAGAGGTTATAGTAAACTCTCGTTGTAAGTATAGTTACTAAACCAAGCAATCACCCTTTCTTACAAACATTTTGGTTGTCACAAGTAACAAACCTCTAAATAAATTGATAATCGAAGTATTTAAACCTTGGGTCGTCTTCTCAAGGAATTGCAGGGAGGTTTGTTCTTATTATTGGTTATGAGCTTGTAAATTGGGGGTTTTAAGAATGAGGGGCAATTATGATAAATGACGAATAAAATAAATAAATGACTGTAAAATAAACTCTTGGCAAGGTACGAGAAATTAGAAGTCCTATCCTAGTTATCCTTGTCAATGATGATGAAAATTGAATCTTAATTCCACTTAGTTAACCTCTGCTGGTGCAAAGGAAGGTCAAGTGGCTAATTAGATTGATCTTCAAATCCTAGTTAATTCCTAGAAAAAGATTGGAATTATAGAAGTTCAAGCTAATTGGCAAAGATAGCGGTTATCGATCATGTTGAGTTTAATAACTCAAGAGTTACTGATTTCTTAACCAAAACCAAAAGGGAATAAAATCTACTTGAATGAAAATAAATTGGATAAAGCCAAAGCATCCATAACATATAAAACTGAAATATCTCAAATTATATTAAATAAAAATGTCAATTCTAACATGGACAATATCAATCAAACACAAATAAAAATATCAGAGTAAATAAAAGTAGAAGAGAAACATAAATTATTGAACCTAATGAAGAGTTGAAATAAATCCTAATTTCTAAAAATCCTAATTTCCAAATCCTAAGAGAGAGGAGAGAGCCTCTCTCTCTAAAAACTACATCTAAAACCTAAGAATTGTGAGTTATGAAAGCCTCATGAGTCTCTGCATGTTTCCTGACTTTAATCTGTGTTTCTGGGCTGAAAACTGGGTTGAAATCTGGCCCAGAATCTCTGCCAGCGACTTTTGTCATTCTGCAGATCGCGCACGTCACGCAGACGCGTCATTCACGCAGACGCGTCATTCGGCATTTTTCTTTTCCATGCGGGCGCGTCGTCCATGCCTCCGCGTCGCTTATGCTTTTTCAATCCGCACGTCCGTGTCACTCATGCGGCCGCGTCACTTTGAATTCCTTTCTTCCGCGCGGTCGCGTTGCTGACGCGTACGCGTCACTTCTTGCTGGTCATCTCCTCAATTTCTTGTGTTCCTTCCATTTTTGCAAGCTTCCTTCCCAATCTCTCACTCATTGATGCCCTATAAAGCCTGAAACACTTAACACACAGATCAAGGCATCGAATGGTAATAAGAGAGGATTAAGATTAGCTAAATTAAGACCAAAGAAGCATGTTTTCAATCATGTAATAATTTTAGGAAGGAAATAATAATGCATGCTAATTATATGAATAAGTGGGTAAAGACCATGATAAAACCACACAATTAAACACATTGTAAACCATAAAATAGTGGTTTATCAACCTCCCCACACTCAAACATTAGCATGTTCTCATGCTAAACTCAAGGAGACCAAATAAATGAGTAGGGAAAGGCAAGACTTATGCAATGCAACCTATGAATGTGAATGCAACTATATGCAAAATGTTTCTACCTACTTGGTTAAAAGTAAATAAGTTCTTCAAGACAAATATGAATTAAATTCCACTAATTCAAATTACACAATAAAAAGCAAATAAACTTGTAAGAAGATAGCTAATGAAAGCAGGGAACATAGAATAAAGCATTGAACCCTCATTGGTAGTGTATATCACTCTAATCAACAAATATTTAGTATACCAATACAAACATCATGGGGTCTTTTCAGGATTGTAATGGGACTGAGGTAAAGGTAAGGATGTGCATATAAGGCTAAGTGAGCTAACAAAGTGAATCCTTGATTAGTCTAAGATCTCACATAAGATATACATACTTTATAAAATTTAAAATTCTTTACCTAGCTACCCAAACTTTCCCACTTTTGTATTACATGCTCATGTATCAAACTTATTTTTGAATTTTATCTCATGTGCATTGCTTTATTTTGCATTTGGGGAATTCTTTTGTATCCCCTTTATTTAAATACTGAAATTTTTTTTTATATATGCACATGGTAATTTAATTACTTTGATTTCACATGAGCATGCTTCCCAAAAATTTTTTTATTTTAAAATATCTTTATTCTTTTTACTTTCTACCTTGTTTCTATCATCCGTATTCCCATAAAGTTTTCCCACACTTAAACAATTACACAATTTCTATCTTAAGCTAACCAAGAATTCAACTTGGGATTTTTATTTTGTTTTTCTGCTTAAGGCTGGTAATGTGGTTTATAGAACAAGAGGGGATTAAAAGCTCAAGGGGGCTAACAAGGGTGGTGTAAAAGGTAGGCTAAATTGGGAATGGTGAGCTAGAATCAAACAATGGCCTCAATCATATGCAAGCATGTAAATATACTAAATAATAGACATATAGAATGGAACAAAGCAAAGATTGCAATCATAGAAAAGAAAACACACAAGAATAAAATATTATGGTTAAATAATGTAACCATACAATTAAGCTCAAATCATACAGGTTGTGTGTTCTAGCTTTTACCTATGTTCCAAATAAAACTTCAAACAAATTTAACGAAAAATTTTCAATTTAAATTAGTGAAATACTATAAAAATTTCTTGAAAAAGAAAATATTACTTCAACCAAGTAGTAACTAAATGCACAAAATTAAACAAACATGCAAATGCAACAATTAATAAATTAACATTGGTGTTGAGAAGGGACTAACTAACCCGTGGAGATCGGTATCGACCTCCCCACACTTAAAGATTGCACCGTCCTCGGTGCATGTTGAGATGTGCAGGTGGATGGGGGTTGTGGTTCCTCAGCTGGGGCTCTTTTGGTTCCTTTCCTTGCCGGTGGTTTGGAAGTAGCTTTCTCTTGACCCTTCTTGGTGGCCATCCTGAAAAGGGAAAAAGAAAGTAACTTTGAAAGCTAAGGGTTAGAGCAAGGAAGAGAGCGGAAAAGGTGATAATCAATGCACAATAAAGAGGAATGACGTTACCACATGGTCATGACTACATGTGAAAAGTTCATCAATGGAAATATAGCAAGTGCATGTAATAACAATTAAATGCAAGATGTTGATTGGCATGCTGGCAAAGGCATGAGTAGCATAGATCAAGCATTCAATGTCCAGGTTGGATTACCAAGTCTTTCAAACTACAACATGTTTGTAATGACAATTATATATAATGAATATGATATGAAAAAGGGTTTCGTGAAAAGCAGGCATTCAGAGTAGTAGGATAAAAGATACTGAAAAACAGTGCATAATGCCATATGGGCGTTTTCACAAACACTTAGCATGCATGGTAAATAATCTAATAAATTGAACATGCAAGCAACCCTATAAAAATAATATATAATTGTCAAACAATTCTTTGAATAACCCACAAGCAAAATAAATAAATTTCTAACACCAATGAAAATAATGCAATGAATGAAACTATGCAAATAAATTAAATGGAAGTGAAGAGGGATGAGAAGAAGAAAGTAAGAAAAGGAAGAAGAAAGAAGAAAAGAAATAAGAAAGGAAGAAAAGAATTAGATATAGGGAAGAAAAGATAAGATATTTGGCTGCTTTGGAAAAAATTGTGCGGCGCAAGCGACGCGGACGCGTGGAGGACGCGGTCGCGCAACTTGCGCTTAAATTAATCAACGCGGTCGCGTCGGTCACGCGGACGTGTGACTCAGCTTATGCTACTGGTGCGAGGGCAGCCTCGCGCTCGCACAACTCTCTGTTCGAATTTTTATTTTTGCCAAATTTTGGGTGACGCGAACGCGTGGGTGACGCGTTCGCGTGAGTGGCTAATATGGGGATATGACGCGGACGCGTGAGCCATGCGTCCGCGTGGTAAGGTTGTGCTTTCAGCACCAGTCCAGCACTACTCCAGCATAACTTTCGGCCATGCACCCTTTTCACGTCGATTTTCATGGCACGCGGTCGCATGGGTGACGCGGTCGCGTGGGAGGCCAAAGTTCCCACATGACGCGGTCGCGTGGGGTCAAATTATGCTAAAGGCGCGCCTCCAGCCACGCTCTCGTGTGACTCTCTGTTCAATTCTTTTCTACCCAACGCACTAGGGATGCAGACGCGTCAGCGACGTTGCCGCGTCGCGTGCATGTTTTTTTTTATTTTTTTATGCAGCATGCAGAATGCAAAATGCAATGAATGTCATGCAAAAATTGCAGGTTCAATAAAAATTCAAAAACATACTAAAATTAAAACTAAAAAGAGAACGATCATACCATGGTGGGTTGTCTCCCACCTAGCACTTTTAGTTAAAGTCCTTAAGTTGGACATTTGATGAGCTTCCTGTTATGGTGGCTTGTGCTTGAATTCGTCCAGGAATCTCCACCAATGTTTGGAATTCCAACAGCCTCCGGGGTCCCAAACGAGGCATGTAAAGCCCTTAGGTGAGTTCAAACAGGCTTCAAGGCTCCCGGGGTGTTGAATGTCAGAACAGACTCCAGGATCCCAAACTTTTCTTCTACACCCGTCTTTGTCTTGATCCACATCTTTGCAGCCGGGTGGTGAGTAGTCTGAATTCTCACTGCAGTGACCAAACAGCTTCCGAGATCATTTCAATTGAGCTTGACACCAATCCTTGCACCTCAAATTGAAGTGCGAAGTCTCATTGAATCTTGCATACCATCTCTGAGTACGAGTCATTTCCCTTTTACTCTTAAAGCCGCAAAGAACTCTAAGCTGGCCATCTGTTTCAAGTAAACCATATTCAAGTGGAAAAGTAAAGATAAAAGCTAAGGATTTTACCCACTTGAAGTCTGTGTTGGGTGGTAATGGCCTTGGGATAGGTGTTTCTAGTGGCTCTGCAAGCTCCACTCCCTTGTGGTCTTCTGTGACTTTCTCCAC
This sequence comes from Arachis stenosperma, assembly GCF_014773155.1. NCBI lineage: Eukaryota > Viridiplantae > Streptophyta > Magnoliopsida > Fabales > Fabaceae > Arachis > Arachis stenosperma. The sequence continues at coordinate 17,219,124 of NC_080377.1, forward strand.
GTTTTTGCAAATTTCTTCCACTTCAACCATGTCTTGATCGAAGTCATTGATATCTTCCTCATCACTTGAGTCATAAATAGGAGGTTGAGAGAAGTTGACCTCGGCATCATCTTCATATTCACTTGGGGAAGATTCTTCTGTCTCAAAGAATTCACTTGCGGATGCAAGTTCATTACTAAGAGGACTTGACTTGTGATCATCATCATCAAGGAAACATGTATCTTGGGTAATTCCGTCTAGTTCTTCATAAGATATCTGCATTGGAGGCTGTGCACTATCCTCCTTAGCATCAATTGTAGCGTTCTTGACGGAATTCTCCACAACTCTAGATTCAGGTGGCGGTTCGGCATCTCCTAAATCTTCAACCAACTCTTCTTCTTCTACAATGACAGCTTCCTCTATTTGTTCCAGTACGAAGTTATGCTCTATGCTGTCCACTGGAGCTTCTAGCGTCTTCTTTGTGCTGTGTTCTTCATTGGATTCTCCACGTAAAGCCATGGGAGTCTGATGAGGGGCTGAATGTCTGGAAGATAATTGATTTACTGCTTGCTCCAGTTGATGAAGGGTGGCATTAAATTGTTTTACTGATTCTTCGAGGCGAACCTGTGATTCTGGGCTTGATGGATATGGACATGGTGTATAGGGGAGTGGTGGTTCTTGGGAGTAATTGGATTGGCATTGGGGTGGATAAGGATCATGTGGTAGTGAATGGTGGAAAGAAGCTTGTGAGTGTGGTGGTTTGAAATTATGTCGAGAGGATGGTCTCTGAGCACAAGGTGGGGCTTGTTGGTAGCTACAAGGCAGTTTGGCAGCGCGGGCTGTCGAACTCGCCCTGCTCAGTTGGGCCCCGCCTCCTTGGCGGAGCTCCTCCGAAGTGATGGGTCGCTCCATGTCTGCACCGGGGTCCCCACGTCTGCACCGGGGTCCCCACAGATGGTGCCAATGTTCGTTACCTGATGTTCTCAGGTGCTCGACGGGTCGGATGGTGATGAGTAGGGGAAAGGGAGAGACCCTGGGTTGACATGGAGCGAGGATGGACGTGGGCTAACGACGCCGGAGGTGGAACGGAGTACAGGGGGGTGGCCACCTGTAAGGACACTCCGACAATCAAGTTAGAGTCCGTACGAGAAGATGGCCGAATTATATAAAAATGTGATGTACCTCGGGGGGAGTGCTGACCTCTCCCCTTATATACTGTGCTGGGTGGGCCTAAAGGTGATCTGGTCTACTGTCTAGAATGTTTGCGCTATTTCTGCGCACGTAGGGGAGCATTAGTTGCCCTAATCATCGGGTCGGGGATTCGGGTCCCGCTTCGATGAATCCGACCCGACCGTCTTGTTTGGGCGAGGTCTAGGCCGTGCCAGTAGTGTGGTCGTACCTCACTTGGGTCGGGTGTCTGAGAGCCTACTGGTGCACGAAATTGTGATCATCAATGGCGCCATCAACATGGTACGCTCATTGCAATCTCAACTCTCTATCACAACTCCGCACAACTAACCAGCAAGTGCACTGGGTCGTCCAAGTAATAAACCTTACGCGAGTAAGGGTCGATCCCACGGAGATTGTTGGTATGAAGCAAGCTATGGTCACCTTGTAAATCTTAGTCAGGCAGACTCAAATGGGCATAGATGATGAATAAAACATAAAGATAAAGATAGAGATACTTATGTAATTCATTGGTAGGAATTTCAGATAAGCGTATGAAGATGCTTGGTCCCTTCCGTCTCTCTGCTTTCCTACTGTCTTCATCCAATCCTTCTTACTCCTTTCCATGGCAAGCTTATGCAAGGGTTTCACCGTTGTCAGTGGCTACCTCCCATCCTCTCAGTGGAAATGTTCAACGCACCCTGTCACGGCACGGCTATCCATCTGTCGATTCTCGATCAGCCCGGAATAGAATCCAGTGATTCTTTTGCGTCTGTCACTAACGCCTCGCCCTCAGGAGTTTGAAGCACGTCACAGTCATTCAATCATTGAATCCTACTCAGAATACCACAGACAAGGTTAGACCTTCCGGATTCTCTTGAATGCCGCCATCAGTTCTTGCCTATACCACGAAGACTCTGATCTCACGGAATGGCTGGCTCAGTTGTCAGGCGAGCGCTCGGTTGTCAGGCGATCAACCATGCATCGTGTATCAGGAATCCAAGAGATATTCACCCAATCTAAGGTAGAACGGAGGTGGTTGTCAGTCACACGTTCATAGGTGAGAATGATGATGAGTGTCACGGATCATCACATTCATCAAGTTGAAGAACAAGTGATATCTTGGAACAAGAACAAGCTGAATTGAATAGAAGAACAATAGTAATTGCATTAATACTCGAGGTACAGCAGAGCTCCACACCTTAATCTATGGTGTGTAGAAACTCCACCGTTGAAAATACATAAGAACAAGGTCTAGGCATGGCCGTATGGCCAGCCTCCCAAAGTGATCAAAAGATTCCAAAGATCAGAAGATTGAAAGATTCAATAGTAAAAGGTCCTACTTATAGGGAACTAGTAGCCTAAGGATTACAAAGATGAGTAAATGACATAAAAATCCACTTCCGGGCCCACTTGGTGTGTGCTTGGGCTGAGCAATGAAGCATTTTTCGTGTAGAGACTCTTCTTGGAGTTAAACGCCAGCTTTGGTGCCAGTTTGGGCGTTTAACTCCCATTCTTGTGACAGTTCCGGCGTTTAACGCTGGGAATTCTGAGGGTGACTTTGAACGCCGATTTGGGCCATCAAATCTTGGGAAAAGTATGAATTATCATATATTTCTGGAAAGCCCAGAATGTCTACTTTCCAACGCCGTTGAGAGCGCGCCAATTGGGCTTCTGTAGCTCCAGAAAATCCACTTCGAGTGCAGGGAGGTCAGAATCCAACAGCATCTGCAGTCCTTTTCAGTCTCTGAATCAGATTTTTGCTCAGGTCCCTCAATTTCAGCCAGAAAATACCTGAAATCACAGAAAAACACACAAACTCATAGTAAAGTCCAGAAAAGTGAATTTTAACTAAAAACTAATAAAAATATACTAAAAACTAACTAAATCATACTAAAAACATACTAAAAACAATGCCAAAAAGCGTATAAATTATCCGCTCATCACAACACCAAACTTAAATTGTTGCTTGTCCTCAAGCAACTAAAAATCAAATAAGATAAAAAGAAGAGAACATGCAATGAACTCCAAAAACATCTATGAAGAACAGTATTAATTAGATGAGCGGGGCTTTAGCTTTTTGCCTCTGAACAGTTTTGGCATCTCACTTTATCCTTTGAAATTCAGAATGATTGGCTTCTTTAGGAACTCAGAATCTGGATAGTGTTATTGATTCTCCTAGTTAAGTATGATGATTCTTGAACACAGCTACTTTTTGAGTCTTGGCCGTGGCCCAAAGCACTCTGTCTTCCAGTATTACCACCGGATACATACATGCCACAGACACATAATTGGGTGAACCTTTTTAGATTGTGACTCAGCTTTGCTAGAGTCCCCAATTAGAAGTGTCCAGGGTTCTTAAGCACACTCTTTTTGCCTTGGATCACAATTTTATTTCTTTCTCTTTCTCTCCTTTTTTTCGTTTTTTTTCGTTTCTTTTCTCTTTTTTTTTGTATTCACTGCTTTTTCTTGCTTCAAGAATCATTTTTTTATGATTTTTCAGATCCTCAGTAACATGTCTCCTTTTTCATCATTCTTTCAAGAGCCAACATTCATGAACCACAAATTCAAAAGACATATGCACTGTTTAAGCATACATTCAGAAAACAAAAGTATTGCCACCACATCAAAATAATTAAACTGTTATAAAATTCAAAAATTCATGCAATTCTTTTCTTTTTCAATTAAGAACATTGTTTATTTAAGAAAGGTGATGGATTCATAGGACATTCATAACTTTAAGGCATAGACACTAATGATCACAAGACACAAACATAGATAAACATAAGCACTAAAATTCGAAAAATAGGAAAATAAAGAACAAGGAGATTAAAGAACGGGTCCACCTTAGTGATGGCGGCTTGTTCTTCCTCTTGAAGGTCTTATGGAGTGCTTGAGCTCCTCAATATCTCTTCCTTGTCTTTGTTGCTCCTCTCTCATGATTCTTTGATCTTCTCTAATTTCATGGAGGAGAATGGAGTGTTCTTGGTGCTCCACCCTTAGTTGTCCCATGTTGGAACTCAGTTCTCCTAGGGAGGTGTTTAGTTGCTCCCAATAGTCTTGTGGAGGAAAGTGCATCCCTTGAGGCATCTCAGGGATCTCATGATGAGAGGGGTCTCTTGTTTGCTCCATCCTTTTCTTAGTGATGGGCTTGTCCTCATCAATGAGGATGTCTCCCTCTATGTCAACTCCAACTGAATAACAGAGGTGACAAATGAGATGAGGAAAGGCTAACCTTGCCAAGGTAGAGGACTTGTTTGCCACCTTATAGAGTTCTTGAGCTATAACCTCATGAACTTCCACTTCTTCTCCAATCATGATGCTATGAATCATGATGGCCCGGTCTAGAGTCACTTCGGACCGGTTGCTAATGGGAATGATTGAGCGTTGGATAAACTCCAACCATCCTCTAGCTATGGGCTTGAGGTCATGCCTTCTCAATTGAACCGGCTTCCCTCTTGAATCTCTCTTCCATTGGGCGCCCTCTTCACAAATGTCAGTGAGGACTTGGTCCAACCTTTGATCAAAGTTGACCCTTCTTGTGTAAGGATGTTCATCTCCTTGCATCATGGGCAAGTTGAATGCCAACCTCACATTTTCCGGACTAAAATCTGAGTATTTTCCCCGAACCATAGTAAGCCAATTCTTTGGGTTCGGGTTCACACTTTGATCATGGCTCTTGGTGATCCATGCATTGGCATAGAACTCTTGAACCATTAAGATTCTGACTTGTTGAATGGGGTTGGTAAGAACTTCCCAACCTCTTCTTCGGATCTCATGTCGGATCTCCGGATATTCACTCTTTTTGAGTGAAAAAGGGACCTCGGGGATCACCTTCTTCAAGGCCACAACTTCATAGAAGTGGTCTTGATGCACCCTTGAGATGAATCTCTCCATCTCCCATGACTCGGAGGTGGAAGCTTTTGCTTTCCCTTTCCTCTTTCTAGAGGTTTCTCCGGCCTTGGATGCCATAAATGGTTATGGAAAAACAAAAAGCAATGCTTTTACCACACCAAACTTAAAAGGTTTGCTCATCCTCGAGCAAAAGAAGAAAGAAGAGAGTAGAAGAAGAAGAAATGAGGAAGAAGGGAATGGCTTTGTGTTCGGCCAAAGAGGGGGAGAAGTGGTGTTTAGGTTGTGTGAAAATGAAGGGGTGAAGAAGGGTTTATATAGGAGAGGGGGGCTCATGGTTCGGTCATGTATGGGTGGGTTTGGGAGGGAAAGTGGTTTGAATTTGAAGGATGAGGTAGGTGGGGTTTTATGAAGGATGGGTGTGAGTGGTGAAGAGAAAGATGGGATTTGATAGGTGAAGGGTTTTTGGGGAAGAGGTGTTGAGGTGATTGGTGAATGGGTGAAGAAGAAAGAGGGTGGTGGGGTTGGTGGGGATCCTGTGGGGTCCACAGATCCTGAGGTGTCAAGGAAAAGTCATCCCTGCACCAAATGGCATGCAAAATTGCATTTTTAGCCAATTCTGGCGTTAAACGCCGGGCTGGTGCCCATTTCTGGCGTTTAACGCCAGGTTCTTGCCCTTTCCTGGCGTTTAACGCCAGTCTGGTGCCTCTTTCTGGCGTTAAACGCCCAGAATGGTGCCAGACTGGGCGTTAAACGCCCATCTGCTAGCCTTACTGGCGTTTAAACGCCAGTAGGTTCTTCCTCCAGGGTGTGCTATTTTTCTTCCTATTTTTCATTCTGTTTTTGCTTTTTCAATTGATTTTGTGACTTCTCATGATCATCAACCTACAGAAAACATAAAATAACAAAGGAAAATGGATAAAATATAACATTGGGTTGCCTCCCAACAAGTGCTTCTTTAATGTCAGTAGCTTGACAGTGGGCTCTCATGGAGCCTCACAGATACTCAGAGCAATGTTGGAACCTCCCAACACCAAACTTAGAGTTTGAATGTGGGGGTTCAACACCAAACTTAGAGTTTGGTTGTGGCCTCCCAACACTAAACTTAGAGTTTGACTGTGGGGGCTCTGTTTGACTCTGATTTGAGAGAAGCTCTTCATGCTTCCTCTCCATGGTGACAGAGGGATATCCTTGAGCCTTAAACACAAAGGATTCTTCATTCACTTGAATGATCAGTTCACCTCCATCAACATCAATCACAGCCTTTGCTGTGGCTAGGAAGGGTCTGCCAAGGATGATGGATTCATCCATGCACTTCCCAGTCTCTAGGACTATGAAATCAGCAGGGATGTAATGGTCTTCAATCTTCACCAAAACATCCTCTACAAGTCCATAAGCTTATTTTCTTGAATTGTCTGCCATCTCTAGTGAGATTCTTGCAGCTTGCACCTCAAAGATCCCTAGCTTCTCCATTACAGAGAGAGGCATGAGGTTTACACTTGACCCTAAGTCACACAGAGCCTTCTTGAAGGTCATGGTGTCTATGGTACAAGGTATGGAGAACTTTCCAGGGTCCTGCCTCTTTTGAGGTAATTTCTGCCTAGACAAGTCATCCAGTTCTTTGGTGAGCAAAGGGGGTTCATCCTCCCAAGTCTCATTTCCAAATAACTTGTCATTCAGCTTCATGATTGCTCCAAGGTATTTAGCAACTTGCTCTTCAGTGACATACTCATCCTCTTCAGAGGATGAATACTCATCAGAGCTCATGAAAGGCAGAAGAAAGTCCAATGGAATCTCTATGGTCTCATTTTGAGCCTCAGATTCCCATGGTTCCTCATTGGGGAACTCAGTGGAGGCCAGTGGACGTTCATTGAGGTCTTCCTCAGTGGCGTTCACTGCCTCTCCTTCCTCTCCAAATTCGGCCATGTTGATGGCCTTGCACTCTCCTTTTGGATTTTCTTCTGTATTGCTTGGAAGAGTACTAGGAGGGAGTTCAGTAATTCTCTTGCTCAGCTGTCCCACTTGTGCCTCCAAATTCCTAATGGAGGACCTTGTTTCAGTCAAGAAACTTTGAGTAGTTTTGATTAGATCAGAGACCATGGTTGCTAAGTCAGAGTGGCTCTGCTTAGAACTCTCTGTCTGTTGCTGAGAAGATGATGGAAAAGGCTTGCCATTGCTAAACCTGTTTCTTCCACCATTATTATTATTGAAACCTTGTTGAGGTCTCTGTTGATCCTTCCATGAGAAATTTGGATGATTTCTCCATGAAGAATTATAGGTGTTTCCATAGGGTTCTCCTATGTAATTCACCTCTTTCATTGAAGGGTTCTCAGGATCATAAGCTTCTTCTTCAGATGAAGCATCCTTAGTACTACTTGGTGCATTTTGCATTCCAGACAGACTTTGAGAAATCAAATTGACTTGTTGAGTCAATATCTTGTTCTGAGCCAATATGGCATTCAGAGTATCAATCTCAAGAACTCCTTTCTTCTGATTTGTCCCATTGTTCACAGGATTCCTTTCAGAAGTGTACATGAATTGGTTATTTGCAACCATTTCAATTAGTTCTTGAGCTTCTGTAGGCGTCTTCTTCAGATGAAGAGATCCTCCAGCAGAGCTATCCAAAGACATCTTGGATAGTTCAGAGAGACCATCATAGAAAATACCTATGATGCTCCATTCAGAAAGCATGTCAGAGGAACATTTTCTGATCAATTGTTTGTATCTTTCCCAAGCTTCATAGAGGGATTCTCCATCCTTCTGTCTGAAGGTTTGGACTTCCACTCTAAGCTTACTCAATTTTTAAGGTGGAAAGAACTTTGCCAAGAAGGCATTGACTAGCTTTTCCCATGAGTCCAGGCTTTCTTTAGGTTGTGAGTCCAACCATGTCCTAGCTCTGTCTCTTACAGCAAAAGGGAATAGCATAAGTCTGTAGACCTCAGGGTCAACCCCATTAGTCTTGACAGTGTCACAGATTTACAAGAATTCAGCTAAGAACTGATGAGGATCTTCCAATGGAAGTCCATGGAACTTGCAATTCTGTTGCATTAGAGAAACTAATTGAGGCTTAAGCTCAAAGTTGTTTGCTCCAATGGCAGGGATAGAGATGCTTCTCCCATAGAAGTCGGAAGTAGGTGCAGTAAAGTCACCCAGCACCTTCCTTGCATTGTTTGCATTGTTGTTGTTTTCGGCTGCCATGGTTTCTTCTTCTTTGAAGATTTCTGTTAGGTCCTCTACAGAGAGTTGTGCCTTAGCTTCTCTTAGCTTTCGCTTCAAGGTCCTTTCAGGTTCAGGGTCAGCCTCAAAAAAATGCCTTTGTCTTTGTTCCTGCTCATATGAAAGAGAAGAGAACAAGAAAATGTGGAATCCTCTATGTCACAGTATAGAGATTCCTTGAGGTGTCAGAGGAACAGAAAAATAGAAGAAAGAGGTAGAAGAATTCGAACTTAGTGAGATAGAGTTCGAATTGTGCATTGAAAAAGAGTGTTACTTCATAAATAGAAGGATGTGAGAAGAGAGGAAGAACTTTCGAAAATTAAATTAAAAAGATTTTACAAACATTTTGAAAAACTTTAATTGATTTTTGAAAACCAAGAGTGGGAAAGAAATCAAGTAATTTTTGAAAAAGATTTTGAAATTAGAAATTTAAAAGATATGATTGAAAACTATTTTGAAAAAGATGTGATTAAAAGTATTTGATTGAAAAGTTATGGTTTTAAAAAGATATGATTTGAAAACAATTTTAAAAAGATTTGATTTTAAAATTAATGACTTGGCTAACAAGAAAAGATATGATTCAAACATTAAACCTTTCTCAACAGAAAAGGCAACATACTTAAAATGTTCAATCAAATCATTAATTGTTAGTAGGTATCTTTGAAAAAGGAAAGAAATTAATTTTGAAAAAGGTTTGATTGAAAAGATATGATTTGAAAAAGATTTGATTTTGAAAAACTTTGAAAACTTGAAAAAAATTGATTTGAAAACAAAATCTTCCCTCTTGTGCCATCCTGGCGTTAAACGCCCAGAATGGTGCACATTCTGGCATTTAACGCCCAATGCACTACCTTTTTGGGCGTTAAACGCCAAACCAGGCACCCTGGCTGGCGTTTAAACGCCAGTCTGTCCTTCTTCACTGGGCGTTTTGAACGCCCAGCTTTTTCTGTGTAATTCCTCTGCTGCATGTTCTGAATCTTCAGTTCCCTGTACTATTGACTTGAAAATAGAACCAAGATCAAATAAACAATGCATGCAAGACACCAAACTTAAAATTAGACACTAGACTCAACAAGAAACATAAAATCTTTTTTGGTTTTTATGGTTTTGTAATTTTTTTTTTGGTTTTTTCGAAAATTATATGAAAATAGAAAATAAAGGTTTCAGAATTCTTAATTTGAATTCCAGGAATCATTTCAATGCTAGTCTAAGACTCCGGTCCAGGAATTAGACATGGCTTCACAGCCAGCCAAGCTTTCAAAGAAAGCTTCGGTCCAAAACACTAGACATGGCCAATGGCCAGCCAAGCCTTAGCAGACCATTGCTCCAATAGCAAGATTGATAGAAATCAACAAGCTCTTGTGATGATAAGTTGAAACCTCGGTCCAATAAGATTAGACATGGCTTCTCAGCCAGCCAGATTTCAACAGATCATCATGAAACTCTAGAATTCATTTTTAAAGAAATTCTGAAAAATACCTAATCTAAGCAACAAGATGAACCGTCAGTTGTCCATACACGAAACAATCCCCGGCAACGGCGCCAAAAACTTGGTGCACAAAATTGTGATCATCAATGGCGCCATCAACATGGTACGCTCATTGCAATCTCAACTCTCTATCATAACTCCGCACAACTAACCAGCAAGTGCACTGGGTCGTCCAAGTAATAAACCTTACGCGAGTAAGGGTCGATCCCACGGAGATTGTTGGTATGAAGCAAGCTATGGTCACCTTGTAAATCTTAGTCAGGCAGACTCAAATGGGCATAGATGATGAATAAAACATAAAGATAAAGATAGAGATACTTATGTAATTCATTGGTAGGAATTTCAGATAAGCGTATGAAGATACTTGGTCCCTTCCGTCTCTCTGCTTTCCTACTGTCTTCATCCAATCCTTCTTACTCCTTTCCATGGCAAGCTTATGCAAGGGTTTCACCGTTGTCAGTGGCTACCTCCCATCCTCTCAGTGGAAATGTTCAACGTACCCTGTCACGGCACGGCTATCCATCTGTCGATTCTCGATCAGGCCGGAATAGAATCCAGTGATTCTTTTGTGTCTGTCACTAACGCCCCGCCCTCAGGAGTTTGAAGCACGTCACAGTCATTCAATCATTGAATCCTACTCAGAATACCACAGACAAGGTTAGACCTTCCGGATTCTCTTGAATGCCGCCATCAGTTCTTGCCTATACCACGAAGACTCTGATCTCACGGAATGGCTGGCTCGGTTGTCAGGTGAGCGCTCGGTTGTCAGGCGATCAACCATGCATCGTGTATCAGGAATCCAAGAGATATTCACCCAATCTAAGGTAGAACGGAGGTGGTTGTCAGTTACACGTTCATAGGTGAGAATGATAATGAGTGTCACGGATCATCACATTCATCAAGTTGAAGAACAAGTGATATCTTGGAACAAGAACAAGCTGAATTGAATAGAAGAACAATAGTAATTGCATTAATACTCGAGGTACAGCAGAGCTCCACACCTTAATCTATGGTGTGTAGAAACTCCACCGTTGAAAATACATAAGAACAAGGTCTAGGCATGGTCGTATGGCCAGCCTCCCAAAGTGATCAAAAGATCTAAAGATCAAAAGATTCCAAAGATCAGAAGATTGAAAGATTCAATAGTAAAAGGTCCTACTTATAGGGAACTAGTAGCCTAAGGATTACAAAGATGAGTAAATGACATAAAAATCCACTTCCGGGCCCACTTGGTGTGTGCTTGGGCTGAGCAATGAAGCATTTTTCGTGTAGAGACTCTTCTTGGAGTTAAACGCCAGCTTTGGTGCCAGTTTGGGCGTTTAACTCCCATTCTTGTGCCAGTTCCGGCGTTTAACGCTGGGAATTCTGAAGGTGACTTTGAACGCCGGTTTGGGCCATCAAATCTTGGGCAAAGTATGGACTATCATATATTGCTGGAAAGCCCAGGATGTCTACTTTCTAACGCCGTTGAGAGCGCGCCAATCGGGTTTCTGTAGCTCCAGAAAATCCACTTCGAGTGCAGGGAGGTCAAAATCCAACAGCATCTGCAGTCCTTTTCAGTCTCTGAATCAGATTTTTGCTCAGGTCCCTCAATTTCAGCCAGAAAATACCTGAAATCACAGAAAAACACACAAACTCATAGTAAAGTCCAGAAAAGTGAATTTTAACTAAAAACTAATAAAAATATACTAAAAACTAACTAAATCATACTAAAAACATACTAAAAACAATGCCAAAAAGCGTATAAATTATCCGCTCATCACCGACCCGTTGGATTCCCTTGGGATTGGTTTGGGCTTGGGTCGAGGGTGTTACCCCGACCTGGCGAGTTGTTGGACTGGGCTTGTAGCGGTCCCGTAACAAATACTTTGTCCAACTCATTTCAACACTGCTGAAAAAAAGTTTTTAAGCACCATAGTATCACCCAAAAAAAATATCAAATGCTGTCTGTGATGTCGACGTGGGAGGGAGACACGTTTATATGTGATGGCGTGATGCAGTGATTATGATGTATCGATTTTCAATAGGTTGTTAAGAAAATTTAATTAGCCATGTTTTTTTTGGACTAGGTTAATTAGCCATAAATTAAGGGATGTTGTATTGGCTGTTGGGCTGAAAACATGGGCTGTGTAACTGGGCAGAAAATTTTGGGCTCCTTTTTTCGTATCCTTTTTCAATAGGCATTGTGAACGTTTAAAAGAGAGAATGTAGATAATCTATTATTTAGGGAAATTAACTTGATTAAAATAAAAGAGAGAAAGCTTTATCCAAATACAACAATTGGAACTTCCTTACGTACATGTCCTGATTTGGTTTATATGTAAACCATGGTGGATAACCAGGGTTTTAATTTATATGTAAACCGCTGTAAGCTGGCACGGTTTACATGCATGAAACAATGAACGTAAATCGTGGGAGGCTACCACGGATTACGCTTGAAAAATTGGTGCTAGAAACTGTTGGTGGTCACCACGGTTTATGAAGAAACATTGTGAGCATAAAATCTGTTGGCTACCACGGTTTATGCATGAAATACTTTAAATACATTATCGATGTAAGTCATGACAGATCACAGTTGAGGGAAAGCAAATTTGTTGAAGGTAGGTGGTTGAGAGTGAATCTGGGGAGGCTGTGAGGTTTAGGGGGAGCCTTTGAGGTTTTGAACCAGTTGGGTTGTGGAGCTATGGAAGACTTTTCTGTATTGTGTTTTCATAAAGTTTGCACAAAGTTCACTTATTACATCAACTAAACTTATTTGTTTACGTAAAGTTTGTTTATGAAGTCAGCAAATTTGTTTACATTTTAATACGATTTAAATTGTCTTAGTATATTTTTATTTTTAATTAATTTAATTTTATTTAAATAATTAGATTTTTAAATTATAAAATTTGTATTAGTTTGTAATTTAAAATTTAAATAGATATAATTTAAATTAATGATTTATAAAGTTGTATGTATTCGTATTATTGTACTCATGATTAATTATATTTATTCAATTTTTAAAAAATAACAGTGGTTAATTTTTTATTTAAATACATTCATATTATTTTCAAATTAAAAAAATATATTTATTTAAAATAATATGAGTACATTTATTTAAATTTAAAAAATTTTAAATTAATAAGAGTATGTTTATTTAAAATATTAAAATTTAAAATTTTAAATAAACTTATTTGTATTAATTTTAAATTTTATTTAAAATAATACAAATATGTTTATTTAAATTAGAAAATTATAATAATAAGAGTACATTTATTTAAAAAGTTTTAATTTAAAAATAATATAAGTGTATTTATTTGTTTATTAAAAATTAAAATTTTAATATTCACTCATGCGAGCTTTGTCTTCCATAGCTCCACCACCCAACTGGTTCAAAACCTCAAAGCCTCTCCCTAAACTTCACAGCCTCCCTAGATTCACTCTCAACCACCTAGCTTCCACAAATTTGCTTTTTTTTCAAATGTGATCCGTCATGACTTACACCGATAATGTATTTATAGTACTTCATGCATAAACCGTGGTAGCCAACAGAATTTTATGCTCACAATGTTTCTTCATAAACCATGGTGATCACCAACGGTTTCTAGCACCAATTTTTCAAGCGTAATCCGTGGTAGCCTCCCACGGTTTACGTTTATTATTTCATGCATGTAAATCGTGCCAACTTACAGCAGTTTACATATAAATTGAAACCGTGGTTACCCCACCACGATTTACATATAAACCAAAAAGACATGCACGTAAGGAAGTTCCAATTGTTGTATTTGGGTAAAGCTTTCTCTCTTTTATTTTAATTAAGTCAATTGCCCTCTATTATTGTTTAACTTTCTTTTGTGCAAAGTATTTGTTTTCAGTAAATTTGGATGGCTAGACTAAAATATAAACCATGTCCAAATTATAAAGGAAAATAAATTTCTATTCACCTAATTAAAAATTATGTTGGTCAGGTACAATTTTTTTGTCAATATTTTCACTTGGATAGCTAAATTAAAATAAGAAATTAAATTATTAAAAAAATATAATTTCGATAAGAGTAATACTAGGTAACTAATTACTTTTTTGAACAACACGAACAACCACCAATAAAATAAAAACACGAGTAAATTAATTTTTCAAAGAATTTTAAATTAGACACTTTAGTCCCCAACTAAAATTAATTACTCGATTGGTCCCTAACAATTAATTTCATCAGTCACTTAGGTCCTTGACTCCATCAACTCTAACGGAAGACAAAATGGTCCCTGACAACTCTAACAGGGGACAAAATGATCCCTGACAACTCTAACAAAGGACAAAATGATCCCTGACCTCTTTATTCGAAAACGACACTGTTTTTCTTCAATTCCTATCATATCTCGCATAACCCTAATATTCATACTCTCCTTTTTCACCTTCACAGTCTTCTTTTCTGTTTTTTCTTCCTCCTCTTTAGCTCCAAGATTAAGCCATGGTGTAATTGCCACACGTGTCGCACCTACCTCAACATGTCATGGACCACACACTTCCTAAATCTTTGTGACTGGTACATCCACCTCCTCTGCCTTTTACCCACCAGAAGCATCCATTTCCACATCTTCGATAACATCACCTCCAACCCCGACAACGTCCACGACATCCTCAAGATTAAGTTCGACAACTACCCCAAGGGTACACCTTACTCCACTCTCTGGCAAGCAATATAAATTGTTGGACATTAGGACATCATGAGAAGATTCTCCTTCGATATCATATGCAAATTCTCATTTGAAATAGACACCGAGTACTTCATTCCTTCTTTCCAAGAGTCCAAATTGGCAGACAACTTTGACCTCGCATCCAAGCTATCAGTACAACGAGCAATGTCGTCGTTGCCACTCATATGGAAACTGAAGCGATTACTAAACATTGGTTTGAAGAAGAAGCTGAAGGAAGCGATCAGAGTGGTGGACAATGTGGTGTCATGGAGATGATGGGGCAGAGGAGGAGGGAGATGACAACGATGACGACGACTCTTAATGAATCAGACTTGCTGTCTAGATTCATAGGATCCATCGAAGATGACAAGTAGTTCAGAGACATAGTCATTAGTTTCCTGAGTATGAATTAGTTGAGAACATGTTGAAGATTTTTTTTCTTGTGAACATTAAAGTTATAGAGTGTGCACTGTGTAGTTTGAAGTTACAGTGTTAGACTGTTAGTGTTATACGATATATGATGAAAATTGGGAGAGAACAGTGTCGTTTCCGAATAGAGGTGATCATGGGTCATTTTGTCCCCTGTTAGAGTTGTCAGGGACTATTTTGTCCTCCGTTAGAGTTGACGGAGTAAAGGGCCTAAGTGACTGACGGAGTTAATTGTTAGGGACCAATCGAGTAATTAATTTTAGTTGGGGACTAAAGTGTCTGGTCTGAAATTTTTTGAGGACCAAAATGGGTATATACTCTAAAAACTCACTACATTTTCAAATTACCCACCTAAATATTAATATTAGAATAACTATCCGCACACCTAGTAAAACGAACATTCGATATATCTATTGTTCACATTGTTCACCAACGTTGTTGGTTACTGTTCATACCCTGGGTTGAGCTGTCCGACCCTGGATGATTAGCAACGAGACGACCAACCTCCTCAGGTCAAGCTACCCGACCTCTTCTCTAAAAGCTCGGCCAAATTGCCCGGAAAGCCCAGTAAAGGGCCTAAATAGAG